>NC_079500.1:7136297-7379967 GCF_030052815.1 Hevea brasiliensis
ACAATTCAAACCATCCTGCTTTAATACTTCCACCCTGATTACGATGTTAATTTAGCATATTTATAGAAATATATCCATGATTCCAACTGTGTGCAAATTACAATAATCCTCTCACCAATTTTAGATAATTGTTTTTAAATTCTAGCTATCGTCAAATATCTTTTGATGGTACTCCTTTTACTGAGATTCTCTCAATATTATCTTGACATTGTCCACATTAGTTTCCATGCTAGTAGAAATCTGAGCAGGGGCAGGAGTAATGGTTTCCAATGTTCATTTTTTGGAAGGCCTTTCATTGAGACCAACTGTGTTATCCCAATAAAAGTTCCCATTTTCTGATTTCTCTATCTTTACTAATTAAAAAAGTTGCTCCATTTGCAATCACATATCATAAAATTCCAATCAATTGGCAGCAAAGATCATGAATACAAACTCAAAAAATATAATAATTAAACAAAACTAGATCTGTTACATGTACTATAAGAGAAATAGAAGAAGATAAAATTCAAAACTTGACAAAATAAAAAATTCAGATTCGAGATCACAATCAACATGCTTATAAATGATAAATCATTACCCATCAAAAAACAAGTCAGATCGAATAAAAAAAACTGAAATTCAACAGCAAAAGATAAAAAAAAAATTTACTCAGAAAACTACTGCCACAGACTCAAATCGAACTAGATCAACTAAAATACTAATAAAATCATACTCATGCTTTCATACCCAGAAAATTCAAGAGACAGAAAGTGTTATAGAGAGAGAATAGAGAAAGTACTGGAAGAGTACGAGTAGCAAATTCGACACCAATGGTGGACTTAGACTCCAAACAGAACTCGTTGCGAGTAAATCTGGAAAGAAGATTGGATTTTCCTACTCCGGAATCGCCGATTAATACGACCTTGAAAAGGTAATCGTATTCCTCGTCCGGTCTCCTCGCCATTTCTTTCTAGACAGAGAAAATCTCTGCTCCTATAGAATCGGTCGCTTTAAGAAAAGAAAAGAAGACAGAAGACGAAGAAGACGACAGTATCTGATAATTTTGAAAGGATATTCAAAAGAAATATATGAAAATCGAAATGTCAAAAATGCCCTTCATGACAGCAAATCATTTATCATGCGGCCGGACAGCAGGGTTGTGCACCATTCTTGGTCTGAATCAAAGATCTAATCAAATGTATTAAAATTGTATTAAATTAAATTTATTTATTATTTTAATTAATTTTAATTTTTTATTAAAAATTAAATCAAAATTATATTAAATTCATATTAAATGAAAATTAAATTAATGTATAGTTATTTTTTTATTTTTTAATAATAAAATTAAAAATATATTAATTTATATTATAATTTTTAATTATAAATATATTATATAATATATTGTATATAACAATCAATTTTAAAATTTAAATGATAATTTGAATATGGCTTTTACACTAATATTTATATAAAATTATTTTAAAAATTAAAATTCAAATGAAATCATAATGAATTGAATTGAAATTAAATCATTGAAAATCAAATTAAATTAAAATTAAAATAATAAAAAATAAAAATTTTAATTTAATTCTAATTTCTTAACAAATTTCAAATTATAACTAGAAATTAATATTCCAATAAATCCCATAAGCTAAGAAAAATTATAATATATAATAAAAATACTTAAAAATAATGCTCCTTTAAACAAGAAAATTAAATTTTTCTTTATTTATTAAGAGTGAGAAAAAAGTAGATGGTAAATAATCCATAATAATCTAAAGGGACAAGAAAGCCATGACATGACATCCATCCTCTTGTTAGTTGTTCTTCTTTTGCTGGTCACTTTTCCTGTCTGTTTTAGTGACTCAAATGACGAATTTACCCCTTGTGCTTTCAACCAAACATTTAAAATTAATTAATTATTTAATAATTTTATCATAATTTTAAAGGTTATTGTATTTATATTCATCGATATTAATTAATTATGTGACAAAATTTTAACCATTAATTCTTCTCAATCATATAATATGTCAACCAATTTAGAATTAATTAATCGTTGTCAAATACAATAAATTTTTAAAATAAATTAAAATCTTGAAAAATAATAATACAATTTCAAAAATTAATTTTAAATCAGCCCACTTAACCTATTAATCAAATATATATCACGTCAACTGATTGAAAAATAATTTTTATTATAGACCTTTAAAATTAATTTAAAATTTTAAAAAATAAATATAATTATAAAATTAAAAAAAAATTATTATATTTCACCATTTCCTGCCTCATCTTTGTTAATTTTTTTTTATTTTTATATTTTAATATATGAAGTGTTAAATATTTTTAGATTAATTAAACTAAAAAAGTTAGTACCTTAAATTAATAATTAAAAGTTTTGATGGTAAAAAAAAATATTTTATTGTTTAAAAAATTTTAATTTGTCATTGTACAAAAAGCTAACATATATATTTATTATTATTTCTTAAATCTAAATCATTTGAGATTTATAAAAGTAATTTTTAGTGATTTTATTTTAGATTTTTAATTTATTAGATAAGACTAAAATACTATAAATTGTTTTTGTATATCTCAAATTGTGGATTGAAATCAGTTTAAGAAAATAAGATAAAATGTTCATAACAAATTTACATTGATTGATTAATTGTAATTTTTAATTAAATCTAATTAAAATTTAATATTTTTATAATAGATTAATTTTTATGATAATAAAATTGAGTGATTAGTTTAAGTATTATGGTTATAATTTGCTAAAAAATAAAGAAATTGACTTATATTTAACATAAAATCTTGCTTAGTTTGATAGTCACTATTTATAGTCTTCTATTTTGCAAAAAAAAAATATTATATTAAATCCCTCTATTTGTTAATCCATTATTTAGCCCCTTCTGTTATTTTAAAATTATTTTTTTAACTCAACTTTTTAATGCCTAAATTTGAAAGATATAATTATTTAGTATATTTAATTTTAAATTTATTAAAATTTAATCACGGTCTATAAGTATTTTTATCTTTTTTTACTAATAAAAAAGTTAACAAGAGAGACTAAACAGATACGAACTAAAAGTAGAATGGCTAAATAATGTATTTTTAAAAATAAAAAAAATTAAGTGATTACTTTGGTTAAGATCCAAAAATTAAATAGTAATTTTCCCCATTAAATTAATCATTGAATTGGACCCTCTATTCATTTACATTATAGTGAATGGTTAAAAATTCATATCTTTCTATTTTTATTTTTAATAATTTAATCTGATTTTATTTGTTCCACTTCGATGTTAAAATTGAATTAAATAAATTAATGTGACAGTATTTAATTGTTACTCATCCCCAATTTTAATTACAGGTTACAAAAAACTTCAAAATTATGTATAATTAAAAAATAATAATAATTATAATGATAAAAATACGATTTTTAAAATTTTTTATAATTAAAATATATTAAATTAAAATTTGTTTTAAATAAAAATTAAAGTAATAGCCCTAAACAGACTCTATAATTTAAGGTTTCCCTTTATTAAAAAAAAAATGTAATTACTATGCCATGAGAAGAAGACCATTAATTGAAACCGTAAGGTTTATTTCTAGCTAATTTAATTCTTATATGTAATAAACTTTTAATTATTCTAATTTTATTGAAAGTTTTATTCACTTGATCTATTTGAAAAGAAAATTTAATCTCTAACTTAATCCTTTTTTCATGCATAATCATGCATAATTAAATGAATTTTCCTATACAAACTTAACTTTTTTATGAGATAAATTAAATTAATTATTTTTTTAGTAGAATAATTAAAGGAATGAAAATTTAAATTTTAATCTACTAAGTAAGTACTATGCCTTCAACTATTAAATTAAACTAAGCTAAGCGATAAATCATATATATATATATATATATATATATATATATATATATATATATATATATATATATATATATTATTGACAAAAATAAAATTTATTAAAGAAAAAAGAGAACAAAAAAGATTAGCATGATCAATAAACCCCACCCTCATGCAATTTCCACGCCAACTAAAGCCAACAAACATAAGAGAGAGCCCTTTACTAGAAAGCTACAAAATAGAGCATCCTCGTTCGTGCTAAGAACATAGCAATAACAGGACCAAAAATATAGGACACCCGCAACACAATCAACTCTCAAGAAAGCAACAATAAGCAGTGATCAAAACTCTGATTCATGTGGACAATTTCCAAGAATTGATTGAAGCCTTAAGATTACAAAACCAGCCATAAGAACCCACTTTAACATCAAAGTTTAAATCTCAGCAAAATAAAAGAGCAAAATGTGGAAACCAGCATTGTTCACCCAATTGGCTTTGATTGCAGCTCAAACTTCATTAGCATTTTCATTATCTTTATAACAGTGAAGATGACCATTTTTTTTTTAATACAATTGGCTTTGATTGCTGCTCAAATTTAACATCTTGCAATTTGGAGACAATTCCAGTATTATTAGTCAAATAGTCAAAACTTATCAGTAGATGTGATAAATTATGTTGTAATAATTCGTATATATTTTTTTAAAATATTGCTATTTTCAAATTTAATGAGCATATTATCATAATATAAAAAAAATGTGAATATAAAAGAGTTATGTGGATAAACAGTAAAATTTAATTTATGAATAAAATATAAGCAAAAATTTTCATTACGACGAAAACTAAGATAATTTCATTTCTAAATTTTAATTTTATGATATTTTTATGTATCTTGAATTTTGAATATATTTTCATAGACCTGAATTGTGATCCAACTCGAAAGCTTCGCGCTGCAGCCTGATTAAAATAAAAAGTGAAGTATGTGGTAGCAGTAGAGGGCACAAATCGATGACCCAGACCCGTAGCTTACCACTATCTCGTTGGGGAGTGATGGGACAACACTTTCGCGGTATAGATCAGTATAAATATTATAATATTTTTGAAAAACACACTTGGGTTAAAATTTAAAAATTCTGAGTAATTGTATCTTACTCTTTTTTATCACAGTAAAACTTTGTTTTCTCGTCTTACTCGTGGACGTAGATCTTACAGTCGAACCACATAAATCTTATATTTTTTTTTATATTGTGTAATTATAAAATTGTGTATAAGTCTTAAATTTATATGTCTGGTATAATATTTTAATAGGTTTTCAAATAATACGCTTACACGGAACTGCAATTGATAAATTATTGATATCACAAACAAGAATTGAACTCAATATTAACATCACAAAATATTTAATTTACTTGCATTAAAGATTTTTTTGAGCGAATTCATAATTAATGTCAATAAATTCATATCTAACTATAAATCACATATTAATAGTAAAATTAAAAACAGTAAGTGTGAGTTTGTGTTTATTGAAACATTCCCCAATTATAATTTCCTCATAACCCTATAATGCTAAGAAGTGTTGCTTTGACTTGAATTTTCTGTTATTCATTCAAACAATAGCCAAAACTATTTTAAGCAAATTCCAAAATTAGAAGCATTTTTATAAGTATATAAACACCACAAAAATATTATTCTATCATCATCAGTAATTACTCATCAAAATCATTACATTCATACACAACAAGTACAGCCATGGATCTATACAAGATGAAGTTGTGCTTGTTGTGTTTGGCTCTCATAAGTTTCAACGCAGCGATAACTCTAGCAGAGGCTAATGATTCTTCTTTTACAATCAAAAGTACTGATGAATCTTTCGTAAGATACGGAAAGCCAATTCCAGGGATCCATAACAGTATGCATGAAGCAGTAAATGAATATTCTCGTGGCTGCTCAAGTATCCAGAAATGTCGTACTGACTAAGCCTATTTTAATTACTATGTTAAGGGTTTTGCTTTGATCTGTTTGACATTTCTTGGAAATATTATTGTAATTGGATTCTCATTTCCGTATTCAATCCAATAATAATTCTTTTAGAAATAAAATTTGAAATTTATGATTTTTGTAATTTATATGTGAATATTCTCGTAATTGCTCTAATATTTAAAAATATCATACCAGCTAAGCCTATTTTAATTACCATGTTTCATCTCTTTTGTAACACCCAAAAATTTTAAATTTATTATTTTATAAGTGATATTGATATTTTAATTTTATTTAAATTTTAAGAAAATTATTTGAGATTTTTTGGATTTTAAAAATCGGGTTCGATTTTCTGAAAATATAAACTTTGATGATTTTTAAAAATTAATTTAAAGACCACGTGGTAAAACTAAAAATATATTTGGAGTCTACGAATTTTTCTGAGTTCTCTGAAATTTTTTCGGAATTTTTGGACCTCGTTTTCGGTCCCAAGGCAGAGTAAAAATTTAAAATTTTGTATACTGAATCGAACCGGCCGAATCGAACCGGACTGATCTGACCGGTCGAATCGGACAGGCCTTCTTCTTCCTTTTTCTTCCTCTCACGCGCGCGTTTCTCCTCTTCTCTTCCTCTCCCGTTTTCTCTCTCCTCCCTCCTCCCCTTGCCATGCTGCCGCCTCCCTAGCCACCCCAGCTCGCCAGCGCGCCGCCCCATCCCCACGGCCGGCCGACGCCCCAGGCGGTCGGAAAACGCGCGCGAACGCCCCTTACGCGCGTGCGACTTTTCGTCTTCCAGGCCAAAATTCGGCCACCAATCGGATCGGGTCTTGTGTCTAAATCCATCTACTCGTCGAGAGCTTTCCATAGACACCAAGAACATCGAAATCCATCGAGCGGTTTGTCCAATTTTTGCCCAGGAAGTTTTAGCCCATTTTGATTTTTGAGCTAAATTTCTCGCAAACCGTGAACCCCACTAGAAAACCGAGAGTACCAGAGTGCTCCACTCGTCGAGAGCTTCGCGGTGATATAAATTTCAAATTTTTCCGACACCGTTTTTCGATGGGTCCCACGGAATTTCGCAGTATTTTTCCGAGCATTTAATGAGCTTAGAAAATTCCGTAAAATTTATGTACTAACCCCCATGTTGTGGGCTTCGTGTAGGTATTTTCAATTCGCAAAAATTTATGATTGTCCAAGTGCAGGAATTTCCGGCGAACAGGCCACTCTGGAAAAAGTCTCCGAATTGAATCGAGGTTTTGGCTACCCCACCATTGTTAGACATCCCGAGCGCGTCCCGGAGTCGGAATCGGCAAAGGTAAACCCGAACCTTGCTTTTTCGTAATTTTCTAGTGCTTAAATAGGATTAAAAATCCATAAAATATTCGTGGTAGTTCAGAAAATTATGATTCTTTTTGCAATAGCCTAGTAATATTGCTAAGGACCGCGGGGAAAAGTTTTAGAATTTTTAGAGCTTGTTTGGGCAGTTTTTGCAAAAAAGATTAATTATAAGGACTAAATTGAAATTTTACATATTGTGATGGATGACTGATTTGATGGGCCTAGGAGGGGCTGTGTGATGTGATTGAGTTGTGGATATATGGATTGTGAATATAGAAGTGTGTTTTGAGCCCTTTTGTAGGTTGGGTAGGTTCTAGGTATAGGGGAGACTCTGCCGGATTTTCGGCACGACTTAGGACGAATTTAGTCTTTTATTGAATTGTATTGAGTCAATTGTATTAAATAATTATAATATAATTGTCAGGTGAGTCGGGACAGCCTTCTTCCTCTGTCCAGCCGCTACAGTGATCGCTGTCAAGTCTGTGAGTAAAATATTAATTTTAATTGTAATTTCGATATTATTATATGTTAAGCATGCCCATGCATCACTTATATGTATGTATCTATGTAGTTAAACTCTAGGCACGTTTTATGTTGCATTCATAACTGTTAAAGTGCCATGGATGTTGTTGTGGTAATTTGGAGCAGTGTGTGTGCGTTGGCGTGCGTGTGATGTGGTGTGTACTATGGATAAGACGGGTAGTCACGGCTTGAGATCTTCGCTGGGACCCGATCCTTCGGGGGTAGTCACGGCTTGAGTTCTTCGCTGGGACCCCGATTTGGTTTATTAAGCGAAAGTTCGGCTTGAGTTCTTCGCTGGCACCAGGTTGGATTTAAGAGAGCTGTATAGGGGATCAGCTCCCATATATTATGATTGATATTACTGGGTGTGTGAGTGCTCCAAATTACCTTTTTGCTGTTATGATGTGAATTTGTTGCTGATGTTGCATGTCACTCTACAGGATGCATTAGTTTTAGATAGTTATAGAGATTATGATTAAAATTGATATTTTACTCTCTGAGAAATATTAATGTGAATTGGGTCTGTACTATAAATTGCTATTTTGGACCTGTAAACTTATTATTCTATGCATGTTGATGGACTGGATGAGGGAGCAGAGCTCTCATTTTATTTTATGTTGTTATGAGTATGTGGAGGGTGAGCTGAGCTCCCCAATTGATATATATTGTGTTTACAGGTCGGGTGAGTCAAAAACTCCCCATTGAAAGGTCCATTTTATGGCCGGACTCTGTCAAGTTGAATTCTTGAAATTGGGCCCAAATGGGCCTTAGAGTTGGGTTAATGACTAGTTAGGCTTACTACGGGCCTCGGGGGCTTTAAGCTGGCCCAGGTCCTAGTGCCGGTCCGGCCCATAGGTTGGGTCGTGACAAATGTGGTATCAGAGCTTAGGCTCCAGATTCTTAGGGATTCATTGTCTAAAGTGTTGGGAAGAGTCTATTAGGAGTCACATGTGGAAAATAGGGTCCACATTCGTCTTGCATTGTCATCTTTGCTTCTAGTTTCTGCTTTATATATTGTGTGTAAACATGAGTCTATAGAGCTATGTAATGTGCAGTTTTGAATTTTGTGGGCTAATGCTGCTGAATTTCAGGAAAATGCGTAGAAGCGGGAGAGCTGCCATCGCACTGTAACTGGATGTGCTGACGAGGTGTCGAGACAGATGAGGCGCCGCCCGAGGAGGCGGGTAGGAGGCCTAGAGTCGCTCAAGAAGAGCAATGCCATCGGTCAGATCGATCGTTTATGGCACAGGGTCCCATGGACCCCATGGCAGCTACTCTAGCTGGGTTGCAGAGAACCATCGACATGATGGCAGTATATGGTCCACCCTCCACAACAGCAGCAGTCCACCGCACCAAGAGGGGAACCTTACAAATAGATCATCAATTTTAAGAAGCTTGTGCCTGGTACTTATGATGTGTCAGACGACGCATATCGGTTTTTGGATTCCTGTAGACGGGCAGGAACAGAATTGCAGTTGACTGATAGAAGACTTATAGAGTGTATGCAGCATGTCATGGGGCCTATGCCTAGACAATGGTTGAATGACTACATATCACCTCGGATGGAGGGTTTATCGTGGACTCAGTTTGTGGAACTGTTCATTAATCGGTTTGTGCCAGAAAGTTTCAGAGACTAAAAGCAGTGGGCCTTTGAGGTCTTAAGACAGAATGGCAGGTCTGTAGATGAATATGTTACAGAATTTCTGGAATTGAGCAGGTATGCCCCTACAGCAGTAGCTACAGAAACTATGAAGGTGAAGAGGTTCTTAAAGGGGCTGGACAGGAGGTATGCAAATCTGGCCATGATGTCCGATCAGTCTTTTGATGTGGTAGTTGATCGAGCCAGACAGATAAAGATTAGCTATGCTGTGGATGACAGCGGAAGAGCAAAGAAAAACAGAGCAGAGGGTTCTTCAGGTGTTGCCCCACATGGGTACTCCGGATAATGGTGGCCAGAGTAATTACAGAGGAAGAAGTAGGAACAAGAAGAGTGGTTTTAGACACAAATCCCGAGGGTTCAGACCAGGGTACAGATCCAGCAGTGGTCACAGTTCAAGGTACAGCAGTTCTGGGTCTGGTTCAGGATCCTCCTTGGCACCTTGTGCACAGTGTGGAAGAGGACATTCAGGACCTTGTATGATGGGTTCAGGAGTATGCTTCAGGTGTGGCCAACCAGGTCACTTTGCTAGGGAATGCCCCGTGTTCAGTGAGCCACAGATGGGGTCACAGGATTCTGTTGCAAATGTTCCTCGTCAGTTGTATCCGAGTGCTTCCAGCATGGCAGGCAGTCAGTTCAGTGGCCAACAAGGTCGAGGACAAGGGGGACCTAGATTTGGAGGCGGATCAGGAGGTAGAAGTCAGTATCAGGGTTCTGCCACTCAGAGTAGGGGTCAAGCTCGGGTTTTCACCCTGACCCACCAGGATGCTCAGGCTTCCAATGCAGTTGTGGCAGGTATTCTTCTAGTCTATTCCTATGACGCTCGTGTTTTGATAGATCCGGGTGCTACGCACTCATTTCTCTCCCCTGTGTTTGCCATGAGATTGGGTAGAAACCCTACCACTTTAGAATACCCTTTGTCTGTAGCTACCCCACTTAGTGACAATATAGATGTAAACATGGTTTTTCCGAGTAGCCCAGTAGTAGTGGATGGAAAAATCCTCCCAGCAGACTTGGTTCCTCTACCAGTGATGGATTTCGATGTAATCTTGGGGATGGATTGGCTGGCAACTCATTATGCCACTTTAGACTGCAGGAACAAAAAGGTGTATTTTCACATACCTGGTGTGGAAGAGTTTAGTTTTGATGGTGACAGGAGCGTGGCTCCATATAATTTGGTGTCAGTAATTAGTGCTAGAAAAATGTTGAGGCGCGGATGTCAAGGGTATTTAGCATTGGTAAGAGATACATCTGTAGAGGGTGTCAATATGGAAAATATTCCTGTTGTTAGAGAATTCATGGATGTTTTCCCTGAGGAGCTTCTAGGGTTGCCACCAAAAAGGGAAATAGAGTTCTGCATTGATGTTGTTCAAGGTACAAATCCCATATCCATGCCACCTTACAGGATGGCACCAGCAGAATTGAAAGAGCTAAAGGAGCAACTACAGGAGCTTTTGGACAAGGGTTTTATACGTCCGAGCACTTCACCCTGGGGTGCTCCTGTTCTATTTCTGAGAAAGAAGGATGGGTCATTGAGGTTGTGTATCGACTACAGACAGCTGAACAAGGTGACTGTGAAGAACAAGTATCCACTTCCTCGGATCGACGATCTGTTTGATCAGCTTCAAGGGGCTAGATTCTTTTCCAAGATAGACCTACGATCAGGCTACCATCAGTTGAGAATCAAGAATGAGGACATGTCCAAAACGGCATTCAGGACAAGATATGATCATTATGAGTTCTTGGTGATGTCTTTTGGACTCACTAATGCACCAGCAGCCTTCATGGACTTGATGAACAGGGTGTTCATGCCATTTTTGGACCGTTTCATCATCATATTCATAGATGACATTTTGATATACTCTCGGACCGAGGAGGAACACGTGTGGCACTTGAGAATGGTGTTGCAGACTTTGAGGGAGCACCAGCTATATGCCAAATTTTCCAAATGTGAATTTTGGCTAGAAAGCATCTCATTCTTGGGACACGTGGTTTCTAGTGAAGGCATTCAAGTAGATCCCAAGAAAATTAAAGCTGTAACTGATTGGCTTAGGCCTACAACAGTCACTGAGGTGCGAAGTTTTCTGGGCCTAGCTGGCTACTATAGGCGTTTTGTGCAGGACTTTTCTAGGATAGCAGCTCCCCTAACTAAGTTGACTCGGAAAAATGTTCCATTCATTTGGACAGATGACTGTGAGAAGAGTTTCCAGAAGCTTAAGGAGTGTCTAACCACCACCCCTATGTTGACACTACCTATGAGTGGTGAAGGATACACCGTGTATTGTGACGCCTCCAAAGTTGGCTTAGGGTGTATTTTGATGCAGAATGGAAAGGTAGTTGCTTATGCTTCAAGGCAGCTGAAGAGGCATGAGCAGAACTACCCCATCCATGATTTGGAAATGACAGCTGTAATCTTTGCACTAAAAATCTGAAGACACTACCTGTATGGTGAAGTGTGCGAGATATACACTGACCACAAGAGTTTGAAGTACATCTTCCACCAGAGGGATTTAAACTTGAGACAGAGGAGATGGATGGAACTTCTAAAGGACTATGATTTCACCATTCAGTACCACCCTGGGAAGGCCAATGTAGTAGTAGATGCTTTGAGCAGAAAATCTTCTAGCAGTTTGGCGCACATTTCAGCAGAGAAAATACCGTTGATTCAGGAAATACATGAGTTGATGGATCAAGGTTTAATCCTAGATCTTTCAGATGAGGGGGTATTGTTGGCTCATTTTTCAGTGAGGCTAGACTTGCAAGACAGAGTTAGAGTTTTCCAGCACAGAGACCAATAATTAATGAAGATCATAGAAAGAGTACAGCAAGGTGAAGGTGGTGAGTTTGGATTTGCCAATGATAGCGCCCTAGTGCAAGGTTCTAGGATATGTGTGCCCGATGTGGACAATCTCAGGAATGAAATCATGCGAGAGGCACACTATACACTGTACAATGTCCACCCAGGCTCCACCAAGATGTACCATGATGTGAAGGATAGCTATTGGTGGAATGGCATGAAGAGAGACATAGCAGACTTTGTGTCCAAGTGCTTGAATTGTCAAAAGGTGAAGTTTGAACATCAGAGACCGTCAGGGAAGCTGCAAGAGCTCCCTATCCCAGAATGGAAGTGGGAAATGATTACTATAGATTTTGTGACTGGGTTGCCTCGTACCACGCGAGGATATGATTCGATATGGGTAATTGTAGACCGCCTAACCAAATCAGCTCACTTCTTACCTGTGAAGACTACATATTCTGTTGCACAGTACGCCCAACTCTATATTCGAGAAATCGTCAGATTGCATGGAGTTCCGGCTTCCATAATATCTGACAAAGGGCCCCAGTTCACTTCTCGATTTTGGAGGAAGTTACATGAGGCACTTGGCACACAGTTGAACATTAGTACTGCTTGTCGCAATAGATTTTGCGGTCGCCTGGACGATCACTCACCGAAGTGGGAAAAAGTGAGGAGTCGCCACCTTAGTTTTGAGGGAAACTAAAGAAAACCATTTGAGAAGTTAAATTAAAAATGAAACCACTTCAAAACAGAGATTCTAAGTTTGGGGTCCGTAAACGGGTGGGGAAGGTATTAGGCACCCCACCTCGTCCCTTAATAAGGGTAAGTAGATTTAATTCTGCGCCCTTTATAAATTAGTTAGGAGGGCTTAGGCGGCAATGTTAATCCTTTTGGTAGAAGGAATATTTGATTTTTCACTAAATTTGGATTACCCAGATACATAAGTAAATGAGACAACCTCAGTGAACGGGTGTGAGAATCGGATAAGAACTCTCCTCCGATCTCTTTTAAGTTATTTATTAAAATTTTGAGGGGAGACCGGATAAGAACCCTCCTCCGATCTCTTTTAGAGTTATTTATTAATGTTTTGAGTTGAGACCGGATAAGAACTCTCCTCCGATCCCTATTTTATGTTTATTAATATTTTGAATGGAGACCGGATAAGACCCATCCTCCGATCTCTTTTAGAGTTATTTATTAATGTTTTGAGTTGAGACCGGATAAGAACTCTCCTCCGATCCCTATTTAATGTTTATCAAAATTTTGAAGGGAGACCGGATAAGAACCCTCCTCCGATCTCTTTTAGAGTTATTTATTAATGTTTTGAGTTGAGACCGGATAAGAACTCTCCTCCGATCCCTATTTAATGTTTATCAAAATTTTGAAGGGAGACCGGATAAGAACCCTCCTCCGATCTCCTTTAAGAGTTGATTTAAAACTTTTAGGCAAGGATAGGATAAGGACCCTTCCGACCTCTTCTATTTTGACGGGACTCGGACAAAGACTTTTCCGACCTTTAAAAATTTAACCACAGCTACGGGTCCTAAGAACCTAAAACTAAGAATTCTGGCATTCAAAAATGCTGGGGATAAGGTTTCTGGATACCCTGTGGCTGAACGGGGAACACTAGACTTGATTCACTGACCTTTTCATGTAGTCATTTTACCAATATCTATTAACATCCGATCTATTCTGTTATGTTTACTTTGGTTCTATTTCGCTTTATGACATCTTGCCGAATTGTCGCTTACGCCACCTAATAGTTTGGCTATCTTCCCGACGTGTTATTCATGTTCTCTCTTTAAAAGAGACCCTAAGTTGCGATTACCTACGTTTACCCAACCACTTACATACTACTAGGAGTTAGAAAACTTACTTTCAAAAAGGATGAAGATTAATAAAAATGAACTGATCACTAAATAGATGATTTGAGAGTGTCATTCTTTGGGGATCGTTTGTGCAAACGTAGAAAGTCACAGATGTGAGAAGAACAAAGAAAATGCAGAAAGTAAATGTAGACACTGATAAAACAGTGATATGAGCTCTTACAAGAACATTCTTTGGGGATCGTTTGTGCAAACGTAGAAAGTCACAGATGTGAGAAGAACAAAGAAAATGCGTAAAGTAAATGTAAGCATTTAATAAAACAAGAGTATGAGCTCTTACCGTGAGGAGCCAAAGCTACTAAAATAACTATGGGGTGCCAAATAGTGATAAGGCAAGGATTGATTGGCCTGAGGGGTGGTGTTCCTCGTGAACTGGAGGGTGATTAGCTAAAATGCGATCAGATCAAGATGAAAAGAACCGAATGGAATGAAGTTGAGCTTGGACAGAAATGATAAAAGGCGAAAGTGAGAGTGTGACCAGATAATGAACAAACCGGAAATGTAGAGTTCCAGATTCGATCTTTTCAAGAAAAACACTTGAAAACTTGTTTCAAAAGTCTTTTGATTGACACTTCTAAGTAGCAGAGTAGTAAACTAAATGAAATTTCAGAGTTCCTCTGCTATAATAACAGCCTCTTGTCTATTTTTCTTGCCCGTCCCTTGAACAGTTTTTATGCAGGTATTTATAGGAATCGGGTGCTCTTCGTGAAGGGTCAGGATTTATTTGAGGGAGATGGAGGGTCGAGATTCCGAAGGACATGATCGGAGGTTCAGAATTAAAGAGAATCAAAATGAATGGTTGAGATCACTCTTCATAATATTTGTCCTTTTCTTCTTTCCATCCGACGGTCCCAAATTTCCTTGTCCGAATGATCCGAGGGCTAAGAGCGAAAGACGCCGTATTGTCGTCTTCTCTCTTGATCTAAGGGTTCCGGTTTGTCCTTACAAGTGGGATCAACGGTGGAGATTGGGATGTACAGGATCACATGACATACCCCGCACTGTCAACATTGCGGGCGATTCTTAGGCGTGCGGTGGAGATCTCGCTGCAACGCCTTAACTACCTCGGCTCGATTCTCGACGACGTTATTGGAATTTGTCTTATTCTTTTGCCTACCGATCCTCCTCTTTCTCGATCTCCTTCACATGTTCTTTCCGACCTTTCATGCTGGTCTCCCACCTTCCGATCTATTATTCCGATCTTTTCCTTCTTCAGTCCTGGTCAAAGTATTAATTGTCCTCGATTCGGCGTTAAGCCGTTTCGCTTCGACAATAAATGCTCATTTTCCCTATATATACCGTCGATGAGACATTTCTTTCATCCGATTTTCCTCTCTTCCTTTCTTACTTTCCCTGTTTCTAGCCGCTCGGTGGAAGTTCGCTATAATCGTGGCTTTGATCTTTTTCGATGAACTTCTTTACTCACCGATCAAAATTTACGATCCTTGATCGAATGACCTTAATCGACGATGGTGAGAGGACCGGATTTGACCGACCAGATTATGCGGACCTTGGTTGTAGCGATCTCGAGTCGCTCAACCGAGTTCATTCGGTTTCTCATCACATTGAGTGTTCCGGCGGTTTTCCTCCACATTGGGTGTTCCGGCAGGTCGGTTTCGGTGGTAACATCGGTGACGATGTCTCTCATCTTCATGGGAGTCATAGTCACCCCATCCGAGCCGCACATCTATCCGATGCCAACAGTGGCCTCCTGGTCAAACACATCTTTTGATTCACCACAAGACTGGGCTTTGACATAGGTCCTTTAGATAGGATGTTCCACCGGTCTCTAGAGATCGCCCAAATGATGTAATCCTAAAATGTAATCAGATCTCTAGAGATCGCCCAAATGATGTAGTTAGACCTTTATTGTAGTCCGATCCCTAGAGATCGCCCAAATGATGTATTTTATTTTCAATGCAATCCGATCTCTAGAGATCACAGAAATGATGTGATCCAATGTTAGTGTAATCTGATCCCTAGAGATCGCCCAAATGATGTAATCCGATCTTTTGAAAATAAAGACTTTATTTTATCGGTTATCATCTTATTGACTATTTTTCCGATCTCTAATGTGGTTATCCGATCTGGTTCTTTACCTGAATGATACTTAACTGATCCTTTATTCAAAATATTTAACTTATTATGCCGATCTCCAATTAACCCATCCCTGAACATTCGGATATTTGAGAGAAGTGTCAGAACAGCTGTCGAGTTCCACCAATCGATGCGCTGCCTAGAACCTCGCGAGCATTAAATGCTCGGACTAGTATAAATAGGGGTGGGAGGGTTAGCCAGTTGTTCTCTCATTCCATTTTCAATCCTCGCTCACAACTTCGAAGTTCTCTCGTTTTCTCAAGTTCTTCCGACGCCGATCAGACTCCGGTAAGGGCTTTGATCCTCTTTTTAATTTAAATTCTTTGTTTCTTTTGAAAATGAACGGTGCCGAAGGTCAGAGAGCGGCGAGCCCTCCTTCGATTCAGTTCTCGTGGTCATCGTCTGATGAAGAAGAGGCAGTCGGGCCAAGCGTTCAACAAGAACCTCCCAGGGCCTCCGCTCCAACTCGGGGGCGGGTCATACCATCGAGGCTCGCACCTTCTTCAGGGAGAGAGACTCTCCCTATAGACGAGCTACCGTCGGTTCTTCGAGAATCCGATCTGCAATCGTTCAGCCAAGAATATAATATTCGGCCTGATTCGTACGAGCTAATCAAGTGCCACGGCGATCTTCGTGTCGATCACTCCTTTGAAGAGAATGACATGGTTATGGTGTACGAGGAACAGTTAAAGGCCGGTCTGAGGTTCCCTCTAGACGATTTCTACAAGGAGGTCTTAAAACTTCACCGAGCATGCATTGTTCAAATTCACCCCAACTCGTGGCGGATCTTGGTAGCCTTCCGAGGTCTATGCCGTGCTAAGGGAATCAGTCCTACGGCTAAGGTGTTCGCCGAGCCGCATGCACTAACTCGCCAAAGGATGACGAACACTGGTTCTTTCAGCGAAGCCTAATTGCGAGCTCTTTTCCGATTTGCCCTCATCCCTTAAGAATTGGAAGAACCGCTTTCTTCATTCTCGAGGAGCAAAGATCCGAAGCCGCTTTGAGGACTTCCTCGTGAGTGGTGGTACCGGGGCCCTCGCCCGAGGCACATTACCCCGAGTCGAGGAAAGTTTAATAGTGATGGATCTGAAGAGTCGCCGCCACTCAAAAGTATTCTTGTTTGGATGCGGTGGATCGCCGAGCCGCACCATTGGACTATTCAATTGCTCATCGCCAAGACCGCGAACTTCCGCTCTCGACCTCGGCATTGGCATTTTCTATATCTCGGTTCTCACGACCTTAGCGATCTCACTAACCTTTTCTTTGTGCGGTATGGCGGGTGGTGAGGGTTCTAGGAAGTCAAGAAGGAAAGAGAGATCTCCTGAAGATAAAGGAGATGAAGCGTTGAACGACTTCAAACACCGGTCATGAGCACGGGAGATACAAAGAGACCCGCCTCAACCTTCTGGTCCGACCTCGAGTCGTCCGATCTCCTCCTAGAACGGAAGAGCAGCCTCCGACTCTTTCAGTTGTCCCAAGCACGAAAAGGGGGCCTTCTCAATCTTCTGGGAGGACCTCCTCTCGTGGCGCCCAGAAGTTAATGGAGTCTTTGAAGAATAACCGGACTGTACGGGAGAACCCCGGTTTTGCCCAAGTCTTGGGGTCTTCCATCTTTCTTCGGGAGGATCGGGACAGGCTATCCTCGAGCAGCCTTGATGACATCTTGACTCACTCCATGAGTCTGAATGTGGAGTGCCCGTGAATCGGACCATGGTTTGGGAAAAGGTCCAGTGCAGGTAAGGAGATCGGGAAGAAAAATCAGGAATTGGCTTCCCTCCGATCCCAACTCTCATCCGCTCGGGATTATATATCTCAAGTCGAGGGACGGGCGAAGTTCCATGAAGACAGGCTGGCCGAACAGAATCAGATTTTGGCTGAGAGGGACCGAGCTCTTGGGGAAGTCCAGGCGCTTCACGCCAACGAAGCTGCTCAGGTCGCCCAACTCATCGAGGAGCTTAAGGAGAAAGACGAGGAGCTTAAGGCGAAGGATGAGGAGCTTAAAGAGAAGGATGAAGAGATGGTGACAGGGATAGCCGAGCCTATGTGAATGCTCACAAGGACCTCTTGGCCAAACCTAAGCGCTACCCTGAAGAGGACTTCTCCTGGATGGCCGACCTGGCTCCTGAGGGCGACGATGAGGACAGTGGGGAGGAAGCCGAAGGTGAGAGAGAGAGTGAGCAGAATGTAAATCAGGCTGGGGGTGATCCCCCAGCCGAATAACTTGTACAAATTATGAAATGAAATGGAATGCCTCTTTGTTCAATGAAGGGTTGTGATCGGAAAATTTTAAACCATTGTTTGTCTGAGTATTTGATTGTATGAGCACAGCAAGACAAAAATGCAATTATTAATCTAAGTATAAGAGATCGGAAAGCACAATAAACATTAGATCGGTGGGGGAAGAAATGCTGAACGGGACTTGATTAAAATTGAAAATTTAACTTGAAAACTTAAGATCGGAACCCTTATTAAACCGACCAAAACCTTAGCTCTTAATCTTCCAAAAGGAGATCGGCACTAAACCGTAAGAAAAGATCTAATGCTAGTTCACTTCATTTATCAACAGAGATCGTGGATATACCGAGAGATCGGTAAATGATTTGAGAGATCGGCAGGCTTTAACGAATGTTAGGACTTAGCATTGATTCAATTCCTTTTAAGGAGAGTTCGAAATATGGTCATCCGTAAAGAAAAATGAAGAGAAGTCGGAAATGTCATTGGTCGCCCAGGAGACCTAGTGCTGGGGATCGGTTTCAAAGTCTTGTTGATTTTGGGGATCGGCCAAAATATGGTGTCGACAGCTGCCCCTCTTTACATAATTTCTATTAAAGGAAAGAAATTTCCGTGTAGGAATTATGTAAAGATTTTGGACGGTTAAGTGTTTGAAATTAGGGAACTAATGACCTAGAAATTGTTAACAGAGGTTGACGTACCAGAAAATTAAAATCAACTTAGATCAAGGAACCAGAGGTTGATAACAGGAAACTTAAATTAAAATCAACTTAGATCAAGGAACCAGAGGTTGATAGCAGGAAATGTAAATTGCATGAAATTAAAACCAGATAATGTAGATTGCATGAAATTAAAATCAACTTAGATCAAGGAACCAGAGGTTGATAGCAGGAAATGTAAATTTCAGAAAATTAAAATCAACTTAGATCAAGGAACCAGAGGTTGATGACAGAAATGTAAATTGCAAAAAATTAAAATCAACTTAGATCAATGAACCAGAGGTTGATAGCAGAAATGTAAGTTGCAGGAAATTAAAATCAACTTAGATCAAGGAACCAGAGGTTGATGACAGAAATGTAAATTGCAGAAAATTAAAATCAACTTAGATCAAGGAACCAGAGGTTGATAGCAGAAATGTAAGTTGCAGGAAATTAAAATCAACTTAGATCAAGGAACCAGAGGTTGATAGCAGAAATGTAAATTGCAGGAAATTAAAATCAACTTAGATCAAGGAACCAGAGGTTGATAGCAGAAATGTAAATTGCAGGAAATTAAAATCAACTTAGATCAAGGAACCAGAGGTTGATGGTGGAAATGTAAATTGCAAGAAATTAAAATCAACTTAGATCAAGGAACCAGAGGTTGATGACAGAAAATTTAAATTGCATGAAATTAAAATCAACTTAGATCAAGGAACCAGAGGTTGATGGTGGAAATGTGAATTGCAGGAAATTAAAATCAACTTAGATCAAGGAACCAGAGGTTGATAGCAGAAATGTAAATTGCAGGAAATTAAAATCAACTTAGATCAAGGAACCAGAGGTTGATGGTGGAAATTTAAATTGCAAGAAATTAAAATCAACTTAGATCAAGGAACCAGAGGTTGATGACAGAAAATTTAAATTGCATGAAATTAAAATCAACTTAGATCAAGGAACCAGAGGTTGATGGTGGAAATGTGAATTGCAGGAAATTAAAATCAACTTAGATCAAGGAACCAGAGGTTGATGGTGGAAATGTAAATTGCAAGAAATTAAAATCAACTTAGATCAAGGAACCAGAGGTTGATGACAGAAAATTTAAATTGCATGAAATTAAAATCAACTTAGATCAAGGAACCAGAGGTTAATGGTGGAAATGTGAATTGCAGGAAATTAAAATCAACTTAGATCAAGGAACCAGAGGTTGATGACAGAAAATTTAAATTGCATGAAATTAAAATCAACTTAGATCAAGGAACCAGAGGTTGATGGCAGAAAATTTAAATTGCATGAAATTAAAATCAACTTAGATCAAGGAACCAGAGGTTGATGACAGGAAATTTAAATTGCTGGAAATTAAAATCAACTTACAAAGCAAGTCTAACCCTGACACATGAAGTTCTTTCCCTGACGAAGTGTACTTAACAAGATACCGAAGGCCGATGATTAACGGAAAAGAAGTTGCAAGACTTGACCTATAACCCCATTTCTTCAAATGCCCCTCTTCTGTACCCGATTTTCTACTTATTCTATGGAAAGCGCCCTCGCGGGTTTTCACTTTCTTTTCGTCCATTTAACCAGAAGCGCCCTTTCGGGTTTTCACCTCTAGTTTTTTTTTTTTTTTTTTTTTTTTAACGGCCATTCCCTGCAAATCTCATAATAAAGTACGTGAGGTTATCAATTTTCGAATTCAAATCTTATGGCAAAAATTTAACTAATTAATAGCACATTAAACAAAGATAAAGGATAGTATTAAAAGGTGAGTAAACAGGAAAACAAAAGCAGAAGGAATAAAGTATGACTTTATTATGGCTTCAAGAGAAACATGGATAGACTTTGAAAGGGAAGGTACAAGGATAGATTTCACATAATCCTTATAGTTGGTTTTGAAGTCTTTTAACTGCCATTATTTCAAGTTCTCTGAAGCCTCCTGTCGTAACGGTCTCCATCCTTGGTTTCATACCCCCTTCCTTATTTCTCCGTTTTGGTTCTTGGGATGCCCTTTCGGGTTTTCACCCCAAGTTTTTTTTTTTTTTTTTTTTTTTTTGGACGCCCTTTCGGGTTTTCATCCTTCACTCGTTTATGCATAATACCTCTTGACAGTGTCGGCATTCACAGGTCTCTGAAACTCTTCGCCGTCCATTTGGGTCAAGATCAAGGCTCCTCCGGAAAATGCCCTTTTAACCACATAGGGTCCCTCGTATGTTGGTGACCATTTGCCCCGTGGATCGTTTTGGTTCGACAGCACTTTCTTCAGAACTAAGTCCCCGGGTTGGAATTCGCGTGGGCGAACGCTTTATCAAATGCCCTAGCTATTCTCCTCGATATAATTGCCCGTGACATGCCGCTAACCTTTTCTCATCAAGCAAGTTTAATCGATCCAACCTTGGTGAATCCATTCGACTCATCAATTCCGACTCCTTCAGATTCTTAGGAAGGATTTCAACTTCAATGGCACATCGCCTCCATACCATAGACCAATAGTATGGAGTTGCCGGTTGAAGTCCTCACGGAAGTCCGGTATGCGTGAAGAGCGTAAGGGAGCATATCATGCCAATCCCTATATGTGACCGTCATCTTCCGGATTATCCTCTTTAAATTTTTGTTTGCAGCTTCCACTGCTCCATTCATCTGGGGACGGTACGGGGAGGAATTGAGATGCCGGATTTTGTATTGATCACATAATTCCTGAATCTTCGGACCATTCAAGTTCTTGGCATTATCAGTGACAAGTTCATTTGGGAGACCATGCGGCAGATGATGTTGCTTTTGAAGAATTTGAGAACGTGTTACTGCGTGATGTGAGCATACGACGTTGCTTCACCCATTTGGAGAAATAGTCGATGGCCACTAGGATGAATCTGTGCCCATTGGATGCCTTAGGATTGATAGGACCGATCACATCGATGCCCCACATTGCCAAAGGCCATGGTGAGACGAGGTTGAACAGTTTATGAGGTGGGACGTTTATCGGATCGGCATAGATCTGACACTTATGGCACTTCCGGAAATACTCGATGCTATCCCTCTCCATTGTGGTCCAAAAATACCCACGTCGCATGATTTGCTTAGCCATCATGTGTCCATTGGCATGGGTCGCACAATTTCCCTCATGTGTCTCAAAGAGGATTCTCTTTGCTTCTTTTGCATCCACGCATCTCAGTAATTCGCCGTTGGAGCTCCTCTTGTATAGGGTTTCTCCACCGGGAAGTATCCCAATGCTAATCTCGAATCATCTTCTTTTCATTTTTGGTTGCCCACGAGGAATTCTGCAGTTCTCTGATGAGCCGGGATGTCATGATACCAAGGCTTTCCATCGGGTTCTTCTTCAATCGTGAAGCAGTAGGCTGGTTCATCCCTTGCTTTAACCCTCAATGCTTGAGTTGTCTGCCCTTCTTCCATTTGAGCCATAACGGCTAGAGTAGCTAAAGCATCGGCAAATTGATTCTTGTCCCTGCTAAGATGAGTGAAAGAGATTTCTTCGAATTCCTTGATCAGCTCCAGTAAGTACTTCTGATATGGGATCAACATGGGATCCTTAGTTTGCCATTCTCCCTTGACTTGATAAATTATCAGAGCCGAGTCTCCGTACACCTCCAACTTTCTGATTTTCATTTCGATAGCAGCTTGTAGACCCATCACACAAGCTTCATACTCTGCGACATTGTTGGTACAGTCAAACCTCAACTTGACAGCTATCGGGAAGTGTTTTCCGTCGGGATACGATGCTGACTCAGGTCGATTTCGGATAAATTGACTGCTCCATCAAAATACATTTCCCATACGTCGGCGGGCCCCTCCTCTTCGCAGTCTACATCATTAATATACTCATCAGGGAACTCAAAATCCAGAGCTTCGTAATCCTGGATAGGATTTTTACGCTAGGAGTCGGCAATTCTGCCGCCTTTCACCGCTTTCCGGTCATGTAGACTATGTCGTCTTGGGAGAGTATAACACGCCACTTGGCTATCCTTCACAGCACGAATGGGCTCTCGAATACATATCTAATAGGATCCATCACGGAGATGAGCCATGTCTTGTGATTCAACATGTAGTGCTTGAGGCGATTTCTTTGTCGTGCTAACGCGACAAGTCTTTTCTAAGGAAGAATACCTTGACTCACAATCGTTGAACTTCTTGCTTAGGTAATAAATGGCCCTCTCTCTTCGGCCGGTATCATCATGTTGTCCCAAAACACATCCCATTGAATTCTGCTGGACTGCCATGTACAGTATCAAAGGCCTGCCTGCCACAGGTGGAACCAATACTGGTGGATTTGTGAATCGCTTGATTTTCTCAAAAGCCTCTTGACAAACTGAATCCCATTGAGTAGAGTTGTTTTTCCGGAGTAATCTGAAAATAGGCTCAGCTTTGGCAGTAAGATTAGAAATAAACCTTGAAATGTAGTTCAGCTTTCCCAGAAAACTGCGCACCTCCCTTTCTGTTTTTGGGGATGGCATTTCTTGAATAGCTCGAACCTTGTCTGGATCTACTTCTATCCCTTTCTAAACACTATGAATCCCAACAACTTTCCGATTTAGCTCGAATATGCATTTAGCAGGGTTCAGCTTCAAGTGGTATTTCCTGAGCCTTTCGAATACCCTCCTCATCACCTGAACGTGGCTCTCTTCTCCCCTGGATTTAATGATCATATCATCCACGTACACCTCCACTTCTTTATGCATCATGTCATGGAATAATGTGACCATTGCGCGCTGGTAAGTAGCCCCTGCATTTTTCAACCCGAAGGGCATGACCCGATAGCAGAATACTCCCCATTGAGTGATGAAAGCAGTTTTATCCTTGTCTTCTTCGTCCATTGGGATCTGATTGTACCCTGATGCCCCATCAATACACGAACACCTGCCCAATCCCGCAGCATTGTCAACTAACACATCAATGTGGGGGAGAGGGAAATCGTCTTTCAAGCTAGCTTTATTAAGGTCCCTGTAGTCAACGCACACTCTGACTCTCCTGTCCTTCTTCATTACCGGAACGACGTTAGCCACCCATTGGGGATATTTGACCACTTCCAAGAAT
This sequence comes from Hevea brasiliensis, assembly GCF_030052815.1. NCBI lineage: Eukaryota > Viridiplantae > Streptophyta > Magnoliopsida > Malpighiales > Euphorbiaceae > Hevea > Hevea brasiliensis. Next base: position 7,160,380 of record NC_079500.1, read on the forward strand.
CCGGCGTCATACTGTTTCTTGACTTCATCCCGAACCTTGAGCAGTGTATCGGGATTCATTCTCCTTAGTTTCTGCTTTACTGGAATTGTTCCTGGGATTAAGGGAATTTTGTGCGTTACTATCTGAGGGTCCAAACCCACCATATCATCATAGCTCCAGGAAAACACGTCGAGGAATTCCTTAGCGCATGATCATATCTCCCAATTCCTTACTCTCCACTACCTTAAGTTCCCTTTTTACTTCCTCCGTGCCTAAGTTTATTGTGCGCGTTTCGTTTTCACAAGGCATGAAGGAGGGTTCATCTTTTTCATCATCTTCTTCTGTGAGGTCTTCCTCAAAATCACTTGAAGTAATGGCGATTATGGGGATTTCAAAATTAACTGGAGGATTTACGAGTCTATCTGATAATTAGGTGCTAATTGATGAATGGTCAGGAATGAATATAGAATAGAACATGTTATAAGGATGGTTTTTAAAAATGAAAGAATGAGAGAGTTGGATTTAAATATGCGCTATCAATTCTTTAATAATATTAATGCCATAAGAAAAGGTCCATTTACTGATTACACTTGTCACCATGGACAAAGTGATCAAGTGTAGATAACCGCAGGTACTTTACTCGAGATTGAGTGCGAGGATATCCTCCGTTGTCGGTTGTTCGACTCCGCCCCTCAACTCTTTGGCGAGACTAGGGCCTCATACAAGGAGTCGGTTGGATGACATCGATGGATGGATCATCGGGTGATTCTTACGTATTTGCGGATGTTGAATGACCGGTTTGGTGAAGATCTCCGTGATCCTCGGGACTATTTTCATTTTCCCATCTTACGGTCAAACCTCGATCCGAAGTATTTTCCTCATCGAATCGCCCATCCACGAGGGCATCCTCCTCATATCCCAAACCACTCGGCCCACCTTACGAATAGCCGGTATGGGTTCCACGATCCCTTGTAATGTGGCGCCTAGGCCTTTACCCTCTTCATACCCGTTCTTTGTGACACTTTGGCTACCATAGCCATAGCCCCTCCTTCTCGGTATCTTGCGGTTCAAGGGCACGGAAAGAACTCTCCAACGAGTCCTCGGCCGCTTCCACATAGGGAAGTGATTGCGGCTTGGTGACCAGTATGGCCTCTTCGCCCCTTACAGTGATGATTTTGCTGTCCTTAATGTATTTGATCTTCTGGTGCAAAGTCGAAGGAACAGCATTTGCGGAATGGATCCATGGCCTCCCCAACAGCATAGTGTAAGCCGGCTCAATGTTCATCACCTGGAACGTGACGTTGAAAGTACATGCACCAACTTGGATTGGCAAGTCAATGTCTCCCAGCACCTCTCTCCTGGTACCGTCAAAGGCTCTTACCACCATAGCACTCTGACGTATATATGATTGGTCGGCCGTGGCTGGCTAAGGTTGCGCTAAGCGATACATTAAGGGCCGATCCGTTATCGATGAGAACTTTGGCCACTATACAACCCTTGCATTTCACAGTTACATGCAGAGCTTTATTGTGCCCTAAGCCTGCGGGGTCTACCTCCTCTTCAGAAAAGGCTACAAAGCTGGATGCCTGGATTTGTTCTACTATCTTCTCAAATTGCCCCGGAGTAATGTCGGGGTTCACAAAGGCTTGATCCAGGATTCTTTGTAAGGCTTGTCGGTGCACTTCCGAGCTCAGGATCAGTGATAACAGTGAAATCCGGGCGGGTGTTTTTCTCAACTGCTCCACCACATCATACTCGCTCTGTTTCATTATTTGGAGCAGCAGTTCTTCATCTTCCTTGTGCTCAATAGGCTCTGCTTCCCCTGCTTTCTCAACCTCCTCTTCCGTGTTTCTGGATGACTCTCCCATTTTTACTTTCCCTTTTCTCTTTTCTCTTTCTTCGTTCAGTAACACCTCCCACTTGAGTTATAAACTCGACTTCTTGCTCAGTGGAGAGGATTTTGTTGCAATAATGGGCGAGAACTGGTTTGGGAGTAATGTTGCTAGCAGGTCTAGCATAAGTCATTCTGAAGTGCTCGTGAGGAGCGAAACATGGTTTTGGTGGTGCCGGAGGTGAGGCAAGACTAGGAGCGGATGTACTGCTTGACGCTCCCTGAGTGAAAACTTGGAAGTTATAGTTCCAAGGGACAGCGTGAGTATTGGTGATGGGGAGCTGAGGTGGAGTTCGGATAACTGTTACCGGCGGTGAGGCTACCGGGGGCGAGAAGGTGATTCTCGGTTTGGAGGTAGAAGCGTTCTGGCTGTATCCGGTGGTGTTCACTCCTTTTTCCGTCTTGACCTTATGTCGGCATCTCAGAACCATGAGAGACAATAAGTTCGGACTTCTTGCACAGACCCTTCACAATCTCGCGGCTCATGGTCCGTTGCCTCTCCATGGTAAGGACACCTCGTACTCTCTTCGAATCCCGCTACCTGAGGGCAAAGGTAGCCTTCCCTCGTTGCTACAGTAAAAATCTCCTCGAAGTATGGAACCAGCTCATCCACTTCTGGTGTTGATCCCTCTCCCTTAGACTCTATCATATTTACACCACTGCCCGCATTGTGGTTAGGCAGTGGGTTTGAGGTAACATTGGGGAGGGAACCATTTCCCTCGATCTTCAACCACCCGTTTCGGATTAAAGCGTGCACTCTTCCTCTGAGTGCCCCGCAGTTGTCGGTTGAGTGCCCTTGTGCTCCTCCATGATACTCACAACGGGCAGTGGCATCATACCACCTGGGATATGGCGGTTGGATTGGGTCCAAGGGGACTGGTACAATTTGGTTTATACCGACAAGGTATCGGTATATTTCACTGAGAGGGAGGGGAAGAGGTGGATCAGGGTTCCTTGGAGGTCTCGGGTTGTTTTGTGGTGGTCTAGGTTGAGCTGGAGGAGGAGGTGGTCTTGGTTGGAAATTTGTAGGTGGGGCGTATTGTGGGCGTGGTTGTGGATAATTAGGGAAAGAAGGTGGAATGTTTGCGATGGTCTGGCCATGAGAGGGAGGATATGGCCGGTAGTTATTTTGGGGAGGTTTGGGGTAATTATTCTGACGGGTGATAGAGTGTACATCACCCTCCTTCTTCTTGCCAAAGCTGGCAGTCTTCTTTACAGGGTTCTCAGCCAACTCCTGTAGTCTTCCTATTCTCAGATTAGCTTCAATTCTCTCACCAGCTTGGATGATATCTGAGAAGCTGTTGGAGGTATTTCCAATCATCAGGTTGAAGTAGGGAGCCTTCAATGTTTGATGAATAGGAGCGAGTTCATTGTCGATCCAGGAGGATATACTTGCGACCTTCTCCCTCCATCGTTGGGCATCTTGCTTGAAACCTTCCGGTCTTTCTGTACTGTGTTCTAGAGGTCCCTCCTTGTGGGTGCCGCATCACAATTGAATTTGTACTGCTTTAGAAAGGTATCGGCTAAATCCTTCCAGGAGTGCAGCTTGCTCCTGTCCAATTGTATACACCATCTCAGAGCTGCTCCGGAGAGGCTCTCGTGAAAGAAGTGAATGAGAAGTCTATCGTCTTCTGTTAAGGCAGACATTTTGGCAATGTAGGTTGCCAAGTGGATGCGGGGATCTGAGTTTCCGGTGTACTTATCGAAATCCGGAACCTTGAATTTGGGTGGTACCACCACATCTGGCACCAATCTCAGTGACGACACATCGACTGAACCATACATGTTCAGCCCCTCTATTGCCCTCAGTCTTTCTTCTAGAGCAGATAGTTTCTCGTTTTCTTTCGCCCTATGTTCTCCTTCCACCGTATGATGCGCTCCTCCAACTGGGAGCTGAGGGGTGGAGTAAACTGGAGGGATCGGGATTGAAGGGTGAGGTTCGGCATTTGAGATAGCCGGGTAATAGGAAAAGGTAGGTCATTATTTATGGTCACCGGATTGTGATGTGGTCGGTCGGGATTGATGGTGGAAAGTGAAGGAGGTTGAAGCGTAGTGAGAATCAACCGTTGTAGGAGGTGGGGAGGTAATGGTAGGTTAGGGTGCAGTGGGCCTATTTTGGGACATCTCCTCATCATCTTCATAAGTTACGAAACACAGTCTTTTAGTTCGGACACTTGCCCTGCAGTTACGTACTTGTTCACAGTCTTCCATTAGTTTTCTTGTTCGAGATCTTGTTAAGTACACTCATTTGAGGTTGAGCAGTGTGCTTGGTCGACTTGCGTTGTTAGAAGCAATATTGATTTCTGTAAGGAGTAAAAAGAATATTTTAAATAAACTTGAATTTTGCAAAGAAACTAATAGTCCTGATGCGGGAAGGATCTGATGGCATTTGAGAGCCGAGTTGAAATCAGAAAAGGATAATCGCCTCGGCTTTATCATGGTATCGTTCGATAGTCATTTGTGAATGACGGGATTGAATGCGCATTTATGATACTGTTCATATGGCGCATTTCAATTTTTCACATAACCCTAGCGAGGAAGTTCCTACGGGAGTCATACTATTCATTCACAAATTTTGCTAAACAATGGTCCAAAAATCACTTCATTAACTGAGTAATTTGTACATCGTATCTTTTACATTGGCCTAAGCTCTGGAAGGTTCTTTATAATAAGATGACATTTTCTGAGATACTCATATAACCTTTCTTCTTGCTTGGCGGGGTCGAATGCTTTCAGAGCGTACTCGGATTCAGGTAATAGTTCTCGTTTTCCCTGTGCTATTGTTCTCTCCAGCTGGTCAACATTTTCTTTCAGTCCTTGATAGAGAGCAGCTTGTTTTTCTTTCTCTTTCCTTTCTTTAGCACACTCTTTCAAGATATCGTTGATGAGTAGTGCTTGTTCTTTCAATTCGAGCTTCTTCTTCTTACTTTCTTGCTTATATTCTTCGGCAAGTACCTCTTGGTATTTCATCTTTTCCTGAAACTTGCTATTCTGTACTTTCGCTTCTTTTACCTCAGCTTGGAGAGAGACTATAGCCCTTTCCCACTGTACCTCTTTCTCCTCTAACCCCATCCTTTAGGACCTTACCTCTTACTAAAGTCTTCTTAAGCTACTTTTAAGTTTCTGATGTTGGTCCTTGTTTGTTTTATTTGTTCCTGCAGTTGTGAGTTCTCAGTATTAGCCTCTCGTAGTGAGTCATCCAGATGGCCATTCGTTTCTTCTAATAGGACATCTCGGAGCGGGTTACTGTCTTCGAATTTCACAGTTGAATGTTCTCGGTCCCTGTCAGCTCTCCATTTAAGATAATCGCCCGAGGTGCTTGGGCCCTTAGGCGATTTCTCCATCAGAGTGACGTTTTCCCAAGATTCGCGAGCCTTTTTCAACCCTTCTTCTCCTTTGAGCTCGTGGTAGAAGCGACCTTGGTGGTATTCTTCAATGTTGATCACAGACTGTGTTGAGCCGAACTGCCTCATTACCAATGCCGGAGTGTAACTTGTGTATCCGGTTACTCCGATCAGGGAAACCGACTGAATACCCCCTGTACCGATCAAAACGGGTTGGCTTGACGTCCACAGCTTCCTCCAACAGTAATCATGGCTATTGAAACTCAAAATCCGTTCCCACCACTGTTTTTCATTTTTCGGGCTGATCACTAACCGGATCATCTTCTCAATGGGAGGCTGGTCAAGGTACCAAGTCAATCCTTTTGTCTCCACAGGACACATGTGACTGATAGTCCAGAGGTATAACAGTTGAGAACAACACTTAAGGGATCCTCCGCCTGTTATGCGATGAGGTAAGGGTTAATAAAGTCTCGCAAGGATTGCAGTATTGGATTAATCTGCTGCCTTTCCACGTCGAACACTTCCACGCGTTGCAAGTTATGATTCCCAATGGTCGAGAATAGAATCAGACCGTAGATTCCCAAAGCGAGAGCTACTGAAGCCCGGTCCCACTGTTTCTCTTGGAGGCATTGATCTAAACATTTCTGGAGATATGTCCAATACCAACCATGTGTTTTTCCCTTGGCAGTTTCTTTGGACTTTACTTCCTCTGGGGGAGAACCCAACATATGTGCCAACCGTTTCCAGGTTTGCCTATGCTCGAGGTGTAAGTAGATCCGGTTCTGCAATGAGTATGGGATCCCCAGCAATGCCTGATATTCTTCCATAGTGGGGACCGTATCAATGTCATTGAAAGAGAATACCCCGTACTTAGGATTCCAAACCGACAACATGGCTTTTAATGCCGGGATTTGGACCTTGACTTGCATTAAGGTTGCAATCTTCCCGTACTTCTCTTCAAAACGTACCTTGGCCTGATCGGGAAGCAACCTCCATCCGTTAGACAGACCCTCTAGGCTGTTCATTCTGACCTCTATTTTATTCAGATTTAGCGAAGGTAGCGAGCTAGCAGGTGCCTCGGAAGCATCATTTTGTGAGGGTACCGGACTATGAGCTGATTTGGACCAAAGTTCAGCGTGCAGACCTTTTACGCCGACTCGAGGATGGCATTATAAAAATGATGCCTATCCTTTTTATGTCTCTTGGTTTGGTAATGCCTGTGAGAAAATTCGTTAGTAAGACAAATTAGGGTAATTTTGAATCATACTGTTGACAGAGTGACACGTACACATTTATCAAAGTAGGAAAATGTATAGGTGTTCTAGTAGGATTCAAGATTACCCTCAAAAGAAATGAACAAAAGGAAATTAAAGCAGAATAGGGTAAGAGAAAGTATGCCCCTTTTGTCCTATAGTAGGGAGACTCCTAACACCGGGTGAGTGCTACCTACCTGGATAGTTCTATCTTATGAGGTAGTTTACTACGGCCTTCAACTATTGTGATAGTTTAGCTCAGGAACTAATTTTCTAAAAGCCACAGGTTCCCAAATTGCCCCTACTGTAAACAGTAGAGCCCCATTCTACCCCCATGATGTTATCGGGAAAATTCCACGAGTATCACAGTGGATAGAGCGAGTTTCAATTTGAGCAGAAGCCTTCACGGATACTAACGGGGTAAAACCCACGGGTACCGCTACATGACTCCCTCCTACTTTTCCTAAAAGGGTAAGAAAGCCCGGGTTAGGACCATAGTGTGTGAGGACATTGTGTGAGTGTTCGGTGTGTGAAGGGACACCTTTACCTCTTCCCAATTTAGGGGGATTTTATTTTTCCATTTTTTTCCATTTTTCCTTTTTGAAATGAAGAGCACTGTAAGAGATAGAACAGGCAAAACAAAATAGTTAGCAGTAATAATAATTAACATATAAGACATCGCCGAGTGAACCCATCTAACTATAATTTGATCAGACAAGATTAAATCTACTTTTGGACCACTAGACCGGGTATAGTCCCCAGTGGAGTCGCCAAGCTGTCGCAATAGATTTTGCGGTCGCCTGGACGATCACTCACCGAAGTGGGAAAAAGTGAGGAGTCGCCACCTTAGTTTTGAGGGAAACTAAAGAAAACCATTTGAGAAGTTAAATTAAAAATGAAACCACTTCAAAACAGAGATTCTAAGTTCGGGGTCCGTAAACGGGTGGGGAAGGTGTTAGGCACCCCACCTCGTCCCTTAATAAGGGTAAGTAGATTTAATTCTGCGTCCTTTATAAATTAGTTAGGAGGGCTTAGGCGGCAATGTTAATCCTTTTGGTAGAAGGAATATTTGATTTTTCACTAAATTTGGATTACCCAGATACATAAGTAAATGAGACAACCTCAGTGAACGGGTGTGAGAATCGGATAAGAACTCTCCTCCGATCTCTTTTAAGTTATTTATTAAAATTTTGAGGGGAGACCGGATAAGAACCCTCCTCCGATCTCTTTTAGAGTTATTTATTAATGTTTTGAGTTGAGACCGGATAAGAACTCTCCTCCGATCCCTATTTAATGTTTATTAAAATTTTGAAGGGAGACCGGATAAGAACCCTCCTCCGATCTCTTTTAGAGTTATTTATTAATGTTTTGAGTTGAGACCGGATAAGAACTCTCCTCCGATCCCTATTTAATGTTTATCAAAATTTTGAAGGGAGACCGGATAAGAACCCTCCTCCGATCTCTTTTAGAGTTATTTATTAATGTTTTGAGTTGAGACCGGATAAGAACTCTCCTCCGATCCCTATTTAATGTTTATCAAAATTTTGAAGGGAGACCGGATAAGAACCCTCCTCCGATCTCCTTTAAGAGTTGATTTAAAACTTTTAGGCAAGGATAGGATAAGGACCCTTCCGACCTCTTCTATTTTGACGGGACTCGGACAAAGACTTTTCCGACCTTTAAAAATTTAACCACAGCTACGGGTCCTAAGAACCTAAAACTAAGAATTATGGCATTCAAAAATTATGGGGATAATGTTTCTGCATACCCTGTGGCTGAACGGGGAACACTAGACTTGATTCACTGACCTTTTCATGTAGTCATTTTACCAATATCTATTAACATCCGATCTATTACATTATGTTTACTTTGGTTCTATTTCGCTTTATGACATCTTGCCGAATTGCTGTTTACGTCAGCCTAATAGTTTGGCTATCTTCCTGACGTGTTATTCATGTTCTCTCTTTTAAAAGAGACCCCTAAGTTGCAGTTACCTACGTTTACCCAACCACTTACATACTACTAGGAGTTAGAAAACTTACTTTCAAAAAGGATGAAGATTAATAAAAATGAACTGATCACTAAATAGATGATTTGAGAGTGTCATTCTTTGGGGATCGTTTGTGCAAGCGTAGAAAGTCACGGATGTGAGAAGAACAAAGAAAATGCAGAAAGTAAATGTAGACACTCGATAAAGCGATGATATGAGCTCTTACGGTAACATTCTTTGGGGATCGTTTGTGCAAGCGTAGAAAGTCACGGATGTGAGAAGAACAAAGAAAATGCAGAAAGTAAATGTAAGCATTTAATAAAGCGATAGTATGAGCTCTTACCGTGAGGAGCCAAAGCTACTAAAATAACTATGGGGTGCCAAATAGTGATAAGGCAAGGATTGATTGGCACGAGGGTGGTGTTCCTCGTGAACTGGAGGGTGATTAGCTAAAATGCGATCAGATCAAGATGAAAAGAACCGAATGGAATGAAGTTGAGCTTGGACAGAAATGATAAAAGCGAGAAAGTGAGAGTGTGACCGGATAATGAACAAGCTGGAAATGTAGAGTTCGGTATTCGAATCTTTTCAAGAAAAACACTTGAAAACTTGTTTCAAAAGTCTTTTGATTGACACTTCTAAGTAGCGAGTAGTAAACTAAATGAAATTTGAGTTCCTCTGCTATAATATGACCTCTTGTCTATTTTTCTTGCCGTCCCTTGAGCAGTTTTTATGCGGTATTTATAGGAATCGGGTGCTCTTCGTGAAGGGTCGGGATTTATTTGAGGAGATGGAGGGTCGAGATTAGAAGGACATGATCGGAGGTTCAGAATTAAAGAGAATCAAAATGAATGGTTGAGATCACTCTTCATAATATTTGTCCTTTTCTTCTTTCCATCCGACGGTCCCAAATTTCCTTGTCCGAACGATCCAGAGGCTAAGAGCGAAAGACGCGCCGTATTGTCGTCTTCTCTCTTGATCTAAGGGTTCCGGTTTGTCCTTACAAGTGGGATCAACGGTGGAGATTGGGATGTCAGGATGTCATGACATACCACACTGTCAACATTGCGGGCGATTCTTAGGCGTGCGGTGGAGATCTAAATGCAACGCCTTAACTACCTCGGCTCTGATTACGGCGATGGTTATTGGAATTTGTCTTATTCTTTTGCCTACCAATCCCTCCTCTTTCTGATATCCTTCACATGTTCTTTCCGACCTTTCATGCTGGTCTCCCACCTTCCGATCTCTTATTCCGATCTTTTCCCTTCTTCAGGTCCGGTCTGGTCAAAGTATTAATTGTCCCTCGATTCCCGAAGCGTTAAGCCGTTTACCTTCGACAATAAATGCTCATTTTCCCCTATATATACCCACATCGATGAGACATTTCTTTCATCTGATTTTCCTCTCTTCCTTTCTTACTTTCCCTGTTCTAGCTGCTCCGGTGGAAGTTCTGGCTATAACTGTGGCTTTGATCTTTTCGATGAACTTCTTTACTCACCGACTGAAAATTTACGATCCCGGTGATCGAATGACCTTATGCGGCGATGGTGAGAGGACTGGATTTGACCGATCTGTATTGCGGACCTTGGTTGTAGCGATCTCGAGTCGCTCAACTGAGTTCATTCGGTTTCTCATCACATTGAGTGTTCCGACAGTTGTTTTCCTCCACAGTGGGTGTTCCGACAGCGGGTCGGTTTCGGGTGGTAACATCGGTGACGATGTCTCTCATCTTCATGGGAGTCATAGTCACCCCATCTGAGCTGCACATCTATCCGATGCCAACAGCCGGTCTCCTGGTCAAACAAATCTATTGATACATCCACAAGACTAGGCTTTGACATAGGCCTTTTAGATAGGATGTTCCACCGGTCTCTAGAGATCGCCCAAATGATGTAATCCTAAAATGTAATCAGATCTCTAGAGATCGCCCAAATGATGTAGTTAGACCTTTATTGTAGTCCGATCCCTAGAGATCGCCCAAATGATGTATTTTATTTTCAATGCAATCCGATCTCTAGAGATCACAGAAATGATGTGATCCAATGTTAGTGTAATCCGATCCCTAGAGATCGCCCAAATGATGTAATCCGATCTTTTGAAAATAAAGACTTTATTTTATCGGTTATCATCTTATTGACTATTTTTCCGATCTCTAATGTGGTTATCCGATCTGGTTCTTTACCTGAATGATACTTAACTGATCCTTTATTCAAAATATTTAACTTATTATGCCGATCTCCAATTAACCCATCCCTGAACATTCGGATATTTGAGAGAAGTGTCAGAACAGCTGTCGAGTTCCACCAATCGATGCGCTGCCTAGAACCTCGCGAGCATTAAATGCTCGGACTAGTATAAATAGGGGTGGGAGGGTTAGCCAGTTGTTCTCTCATTCCATTTTCAATCCCCTGCTCACAACTTCGAAGTTCTCTCGTTTTCTCAAGTTCTTCCGACGCCGATCAGACTCCGGTAAGGGCTTTGATCCTCTTTTAATTTAAATTCTTTGTTTCTTTTGAAAATGAAGCGGTCTTGAAGGTCGAGAGCGCGAGCCCTCCTTCGATTCGATTCTCGTGGTCATCGCCCGATGAAGAAGAGGCGATCGGGCTGCGTTCAACAAGAACCTCCCAGGGCCTCCGCTCTAACTCGGGGGCAGGTCATACCATCGAGGCTCGCACCTTCTTCAGGGAGAGAGACTCTCCCTATAGACGAGCTACCGTCGGTTCTTCGAGAATCCGATCTGCAATCGTTCAGCCAAGAATATAATATTCGGCTTGATTCGTACGAGCTAATCAAGTGCCACGGCGATCTTCGTGTCGATCACTCCTTTGAAGAGAATGACATGGTTATGGTGTACGAGCAGTTAAAGGCGGTCCGAGGTTCCCTCTGACGATTTCTACAAGGAGGTCTTAAAACTTCACCGAGCATGCATTGTTCAAATTCACCCCAACTCGTGGCGGATCTTGGTAGCCTTAGAGGTCTATGCCGTGCTAAGGGAATCGATCCTACGGCTAAGGTGTTCGCCAGCTGCATGACTAACTCGCCGAAAGGATGGCGAACACTGGTTCTTTCAGTGAAGCCTAATTGCGAGCTCTTTTCGATTTGCCCTCATCCCTTAAGAATTGGAAGAACCGTTTCTTCATTCGAGGAGCAAAGATCCGAGCCGCTTTGAGGACTTCCTCGTATTTGGTGGTACCGGGGCCCTCGCAGAGGCACATTACCCGAGTCGGGAGGAAAGTTTAATAGTGATGGATCTGAAGAGTCGGGCCCCCACTCAAAAGTATTCTTGTTTGGATGCGGTGGCCGAAAGCTGCACCATTGGACTATTCAATTGCTCACTGGCCAAGACCGCGAACTTCCGCTCTCTGACCTCGGCATTGGCATTTTCTATATCTCGGTTCTCACGACCTTAGCGATCTCACTAACCTTTTCTTTGTGCAGGTATGGCGGGTGGTGAGGGTTCTAGGAAGCTGAAGAAGGAAAGAGATCTCCGGAAGATAAAGGAGATGAAGCGTTGAACGACTTCAAACACCGGTCATGAGCACAGGGAGATACAAAGAGACCCGCCTCAACCTTCGGGTCCGACCTCAGAAGCTGTCCGATCTCCTCCTAGAACGGAAGAGCAGCCTCCGACTCTTTCAGTTGTCCCAAGCACGGAAAGGGGGCCTTCTCAATCTTCTGGGAGGACCTCCTCTCGTGGCGCCCAGAAGTTAATGGAGTCTTTGAAGAATAACTGGTATGCAGGAGAACCCGGTTTCCCCAAGTCTTGGGGTCTTCCATCTTTCTTCGGGAGGATCGGGACAGGCTATCCTCGAGCAGCCTTGATGACATCTTGACTCACTCCATGAGTCTGAATGTGGAGTGCCTGGTGAATCAGACCATGGTTTGGGAAAAGGTCCAGCGTCTGGGTAAGGAGATCGGGAAGAAAAATCAGGAATTGGCTTCCCTCCGATCCCAACTCTCATCCGCTCGGGATTATATATCTCAAGTCGAGGGACGGGCAAAGTTCCATGAAGACAGTGGCCGAGCAGAATCGATTTTGGTGAGAGGACCGAGCTCTTGGGGAAGTCCAGGCGCTTCACGCCAACGAAGCTGCTCAGGTCGCCCAACTCATCGAGGAGCTTAAGGAGAAAGACGAGGAGCTTAAGGCGAAGGATGAGGAGCTTAAAGAGAAGGATGAAGAGATGGTGACAGGGATAGCCGGAGCCTATGTGAATGCTCACAAGGACCTCTTGGCTGAACTCGAGCGCTACCACAAGAGGACTTCTCTGGATGGCCGACACGGCTCTGAGGCGGCGATGAGGACAGTGAAGCCGAGCCGAAGGTGAGAGAGAGAGTGAGCAGAATGTAAATCAGGCTGGGGGTGATCCCCCAGCCGAATAACTTGTACAAATTATGAAATGAAATGGAATGCCTCTTTGTTCAATGAAGGGTTGTGATCGGAAAATTTTAAACCATTGTTTGTCTGAGTATTTGATTGTATGAGCACAGCAAGACAAAAATGCAATTATTAATCTAAGTATAAGAGATCGGAAAGCACAATAAACATTAGATCGGTGGGGAAGAAATGCTGAACGGGACTTGATTAAAATTGAAAATTTAACTTGAAAACTTAAGATCGGAACCCTCATTAAACCGATCAAAAACCTTAGCTCTTAATCTTCCGAAAAGGAGATCGGCACTAAAACTGGTAAGAAAAGATCTAATGCTAGTTCACTTCATTTATCAACAGAGATCAGGGATATACCCGAGAGATCGGTAAATGATTTGAGAGATCGGCAGGGCTTTAACGAATGTTAGGACTTAGCATTGATTCAATTCCTTTTAAGGAGAGTTAGGAAATATGGTCATCTGGTAAAGAAAAATGAAGAGAAGTCGGAAATGTCATTGGCTGGCCCAGGGAGACCTAGTGCTGGGGATCGGTTTCAAAGTCTTGTTGATTTTGGGGATCGGCCAAAATATGGTGTCGACACTGCTTTCCACTCTCAGACAGACAGACAGTCCAAAAGGACAATCCAAACACTGGAAGACATGCTTCGCATGAGTGTTTTGGATTTTGGAGGTTAATGGGATGATCAACTAGCTTTGGTGGAGTTTGCCTACAACAAAAGTTACCATTCCAGCATAGGGATGACACCCTATGAGGTACTATATGGAAGAAAGTGTAGGTCTCCTCTATGTTGGACGGAAATGGGAGAAGCGAAGGTGCATGATGTAGACCTAGTGCAGTACACTTCAGAGGTAGTTCCTTTAATCAGGGAACGATTAAAAACAGCTTTCAGTATGCAGAAGAGTTATGCAGACCCCAGACGGAGGGATGTAGAGTTTGCAGTAGGTGACTATGTATTCCTGAAGGTTTCTTCAATGAAGGGAGTCATGAGATTTGGAAAGAAGGGTAAGTTGGCACCTCGATATATCGTACCTTTTGAGGTTACTGATAGAGTTGGAGCAGTTGCCTACCGGTTGGAGCTACCACCCAACCTTTCTCATGTTCATCCTGTGTTTCACATCTCCATGCTCAGGAAATAAATTCCAGATCCTTCTCATGTACTACAGCCGGATGTAATAGAGCTAAAAGAGAACTTGACATTTGAGGAGCAACCTGTAGCCATAGTGGACTACCAAGTGAGACAGCTAAGATCAAAACAGATCCCTATGGTTAAGATTTTATGGAGGAGTCAGTCAGTGGAAGAGTGCACCTGGGAGTCAGAACGGAACATGCGTAGCAAGTACCCTTATCTGTTCAATGTGTAATCATGTACTTTATTCTGCCTTGTGTAAAATTCAAGGACGAATTTTCTGTAAGGGGGGGAGAATGTAACATTCCAAAAATTTTAAATTTATTATTTTATGAGTGATATTGATATTTTAATTTTATTTAAATTTTAAGAAAATTATTTGAGATTTTTCGAATTTTAAAAATCGGGTTCGATTTTCCGAAAATATAAACTTTGATGATTTTTAAAAATTAATTTAAAGACCACGTGGCAAAACTAAAAATATATTTGGAGTCTACGAATTTTTCTGAGTTTTCTGGAATTTTTTCGAAATTTTTGGACCTCGTTTTCGGTCCCAAGGCAGAGTAAAAATTCAAAATTTTATATTTTGAATCGAACCGGACCGGTCGAATCAGACCGACCTTCTTCTTTCTTTTTCTTCCTCTCCCGCGCGCGTTTCTCCTCCTCTCTTCCTCTCCCATTTTCTCTCTCCTCCCTCCTCCCCTTGCCGCGCCGCCGCCTCCCCAGCTACCCCAGGTTGCCGGCGCGCCGCCCCACCCCTTCCCCACTGCCGGCTGACGCTCCAGGCGGTCGAAAAACGCGCGCGAACTCCCCCTTACGCGTGCGCGACTTTTCGTCTTCCCGGCCGAAATCCGGTCGATCCGGCCACCAATCGGACTGGGTCTTGTGTCTAAATCCATCTACTCGTCGAGAGGTTTCCATAGACACCAAGAACACCGAAATCCATCAAGCGGTTTGTCCAATTTTTGCCCGGGAAGTTTTAGCCCATTTTGATTTTTTGGGCTAAATTTCTCGCAAACCGTGAACCCCACGAGAAAACTGAGAGTACCAGAGCGCTCCACTCGTCGAGAGCTTCGCGGCGATATAAATTTCAAATTTTTTCAACACCGTTTTTTGGTGGGTCCCACGGAACTTCTCAGTGTTTTTTCGAGCATTTTATGAGCTTAGAAAATTCCGTAAAATTTATGTACTAACCCCCATGTTGTGGGCTTCGTGTAGGTATCTTCAATTCGCAAAAATTCGACAGTTGTCCAGGTCTGTGAATTTCCGGCCAGACAGATCGGTTACCGGAAAAAAGTCTCCGAATTGAATCGAGGTTTTGGCTATCCCACCATTGTCAGACGTCTCGAGCACGTCCCGGAGTCGGAATCGGCAAAGGTAAACCCGAACCTTGCTTTTTCCTAATTTTCTAGTGCTTAAATAGGATTAAAAATCCATAAAATATTCGTGGTAGTTCAGAAAATTATGATTCTTTTTGCAATAGCCTAGCAATATTGCTAAGGACGGCGGGGCAAAGTTTTAGAATATTTAGAGCTTGTTTGGGCAGTTTTTGCAAAAATGATCAATTATAAGGACTAAATTGAAATTTTACATATTATGATGGATGACTGATTTGATGGGCCCAGGAGGGCTGTGTGATGTGATTGAGTTGTGGATATATGGATTGTGAATATAGAAGTGTGTTTTGAGCCCTTTTGCAGGTTGGGTAGGTCCTAGGTATAGGGGAGACTCTGCCGGATTTTCGGCACGACTTAGGACGAATTTTGTCTTTTATTGAATTGTATTGAGTCAATTGTATTAAATAATTGTAATATAATTGTCAGGTAAGCCGGGACAGCCTTCTTCCTTCGCCCAGCCGCCATAGTGATCGCTGTCAAGTCTGTGAGTAAAATATTAATTTTAATTGTAATTTCGATATTATTATATGTTAAGCATGCCCATGCATCACTTATATGTATGTATCTATGTAGTTAAACTCTAGGCACATTTTATGTTGCATTCATAACTGTTAAAGTGCCATGGATGTTGTTGTGGTAATTTAGAGCAGTGTGTGTGCGTTGGCGTGTGTGTGATTTGGTGTGTACTATGGATAGGACGGGTAGTCACGGCTTGAGATCTTCGCTAGGACCCGATCCTTCGGGGGTAGTCACGGCTTGAGTTCTTCGCTGGGACCCCGATTTGGTTTATTAAGCGAAAGTCCGGCTTGAGTTCTTCGCTGGCACCAGGTTGGATTTAAGAGAGTCAGATAGGGATCAGCTCCCATATATTATGATTGATATTACTGGGTGTGTGAGTGCTCCAAATTACCTTTTTGCTGTTATGATGTGAATTTGTTGCTGATGTTGCATTTCACTCTACAGGATGCATTAGTTTTAGATAGTTATAGAGATTATGGTTAAAATTGATATTTTACTCTCTGAGTCGAACGCTCACTCCTGTTCAATATTTTTCCAGGCCACAGGAGGATATTTTTGAGGTGAACCTGCTTTTCTCCCTCGCAGGTCATCTATTTATGTTTGTGTAATTTTATAAACTTCTAGAATTTCCGCATGTGTTAGAAATATTCATGTGAATTGGGTCTGTAATATAAATTGATATTTTGGACCTGTAAACTTATTATTCTATGCATGTTAACGGACTGGATGAGGGACCAGAGCTCCCATTTTATTTTATGTTGTTATGAGTATGTGGAGGGTGAGCTGAGCTCCCCAATTGATATATATTGTGTTTACAGGTCGGGTGAGTCAAAAACTCCCCGTTGAAATGTCCATTTTATGGCCGGACTCTGTCCGGTTGAATTCTTGAATTTGGGCCCAAATGGGCCTTAGAGTTGGGTTAATGAATAGTTAGGCTTACTACGGGCCTCGGAGGCTTTAGGCTGGCCCAGGTCCTAGTGCCGGTCCGGCCCATAGGTTGGGTCGTGACATCTTTATTATACTTTGATCTATTTTGAAATTTCATGGAGATATTATTATATTTGTATATTGGATCCTATTTTGGTATGCAATCCAATAATAATTTTTTTTAAAAAAAAAAAGGAAATTTACAATTTTTGTGCTTTGCATATGATTGACAAATCTTTTATTTTGGATTTATTGTTAGAAATTTTAAAATTTTTTACTTTTTATATTAGTATTTTATTTTTTTTATTTTAATAATTTTAAAAATTGTTACATATATATTCATCGATCAAAATTAAATAATTACATGGCATAATTGTAAAATGAATTCTTCTCAATAAGATATTATGTTAGCTAATTTAGAACTAATTCTAATCAGTTGCTTACAAATACAACAAACTTTTAAAATAAATTAAAAAATTTAAACATAATAATAAAATGTCAAAATTAATTCTAAATCAGCTCACTTAACCTCTTAATCAAATATATATCACGTCAATAATTTTTATGATTAGCCTTTAAAATAATTTAAAATTTAAAATTTAAAAAAATCAGATATAATTATAATGTTTTTTAAAAAATAATTATTTTTTTACCATTAGGTGCTTCATCTTTTTTTTTATTTTTTTTTATTCTTTTTAAAGTTATATTCATATTCATCGATCAAAATTAATTAATTAATTACGTGACATAATGGAATGTTATGTCAGCCAATATAATAATAATAATAATAATAATAATAATAATAATAATAATAATAATAATAATAATCTAAAATTCCTTTTACTTCATCTTTTAAAAATTTTAAAGTTTACAACATTATAAAACCATGCCATCATATTATATATCTTTAAAAATCATTTTTAATTAAATATTTAGTTAGATTCTCTAAGGGTGCACTAATATATTGTAAAAAAATAATAAATAATATATATATTAAAAAATTATTTATAAAATTTAAACATTTATTTTTAAAAGCATTTCATATATTTAAAATTTAAGAATTTCAATAATAATACTTTAAAAATCGCTACATCACATATGTATTTTTTTTAAGTGATTAGTTTAAGGATTATGGTTATAATTTGCTAAAACAAAAAAAAAATCAAGAAATTGAGTTATATTTAACATAAATCTTTTTGTCCTAAAATCTATATAGTACAACTATTTAATTCTCGTAATTTTTAATTTATAAACTATTCAATCATTATCACTGTCTACGACTATTCTTTCCTCATTTTACTAATTTGACTAATAAAAAACTTAATAAGATAGACTAAACAGATTACAGATTAAAAATAAAAGAACTAATTAATGTATTTTAAAAAATATAGAGAAGAGTTAAAGTGATTAATTTTTGTTAAAATCTAAGAATTAAATAGTAATTTTTTCTATTAAATATTTAATCATTGAATTGGACCTTCCATTTTTTTAAATTATAGTTAATGGTAAAATTCAAATCTTTCTATCTTTTATTTTTAAAAATTTTAATCTGATAAGCTTAAACTTCAACACAACGATAACTCTAGCAGGGGCAAATGATTCTGCTTTTCCAATCAAAAGTATTGATGAATCTTTCGCAAGATATGAAAAGCCAATTTCAGGGATTCATAACAGCATTCGTGAAGCAGCAAATTAATATTCTCGTGGTTGTTCGAGTATTGAGAAATGTCGTAACGGCTAAGCCTATTTTAATTATTATGTGTTATCTCATTGTTAAGGATTTTGCTTTGATACGTTTTGTTTTTTTTTTTTTTTTTTTTTTTTTTTTTTCATGGTGCTGCTATTGTATTTATATATATGTTGGATCTGTCTTTTTTTTTTTTTTTTTTTTTTAAGTTTGAAATCTGTCATTTTTGTGCTTTACATGTGATTGATTAATATTTTGTTTTGGATTTATTATTCAAAAAATTTTAAATTTTTTTTAATCATATTTCCACAAATGTTCACTAATTACAAACAGAAAATTTAAGTGTGATGATAAGTAAAATTAAAAAATTAAAAAATTAAAAAATTGTAACTTGTCAAGCTACATAACATCTTATTCAGCCAAAATCATTGTCAAATGGATAAATTTTTTTTTAATTTTAAAAGTTTAATTAAATTATCAAAAATTAAAAATTTAAAATAAAATAAACTGTGAACATACAAGTTTAGATTTATTTGGCCAGTCAAAAATTTTTATATTTTAATACATGAAGTGTTAAATATTTTTAAAATAATTAAATTAAGAAAGTGCCACTTTTCTGGATTTTATTTTCTTTACTCTTATAAATATGAAGAAAAGGAGCTTGTTAGTATCATGAAATTATTTAAGATACCATGTTATTTTTTTATTGGTTGAATAGATAAAACTTATCCTATTATTTAAAAGGGTTAATTATAAAATTTCTAAACTTTTCATTTAAAAATATTTTAGTCATTTGTTTAATCTTTATACTATAGAAATATAAGATTTAAAGAGATTAAATTTTTCAACACTTAGTATGAATTTACATATAGCTATACTTAATCAGGGAACAATTTAAAATCAGACTCAACTCAACTCAACTAAGCCTTTATCTTAAAAATTTATTGAGGTCGACTATATGGATTATCTTTCTCCACTCTAAACGATTTTGGGTTAAATCCTAAAAAATGTGTAATGCTTATAAATGTTGTACTACTCTCCTCTAAGTCAGTTTAGGTCTATCCCTTTTTTTCTTTCTATCCTCTAACCCAATATGCTCTACTTGTCTAATTGGAGCCTTCGTATGTCTACGTTTCATATGACCAAACCACCTCAATCTCCATTCTCTTAACTTATCCTCAATTGACACTACTCCTATCTTTTCTCTAATACTCTGGATTTTATCTAATCTAGTATGACCACTCTTATCATTCTCATTTCCGCAACTCTTATCTTGGACACATACGACTCCTTCAGTGTCAAACAATTTAAAATCAGAATTGAAATTAAATTGGTTTAAATTAAAATCAATTGATTTAGGATTATTAAACTGAATTTTTTTATAAAAGATAAAAAAAATAAAAAGATAACCATTAAATTAATTATTATAGGTTTTGATGGTAAAAAAAAATTATTTTTACAGCTTCTAACTTTCATATGATCCCACTTTTTTTATTAAATTGAAAACCTTACTATTTTGTCTTGCATTTTAATGAAATTCACTATTTATAGCTCCTTTATTTTTAAAAATATAATATTTAGCCTTTTTATTTTTTAATCTACTGTTTAGTCCCTCCCGTTATTTTAAAACTTTTTTTTCTCAACTTGGCTATAGTTCTTGAATTTGAAAAATACAACTATTTAGTTTCCGTAATTGTAAATTTATTAACTACTTAATCATTGCCTACAACTATTCTCTCCCTTTTTACTAACTTGACTAATAAAAAAGTTAATGAGAAGGACTAAATAACTACAGACTAAAAATACAAGGACTAAATAATATATAGCTAATTAATTTAGTCCATATATGTGTGGCCTGTTCATCATTTCAATTTTATTGAAAGTTTTATTCAATTGATTTATTTGATTGTGTATGTAATATTTTTGTTTAGCAAAATTGTCACGACCCAACCTATGGGCCGGACCGGCACTAGGACCTGGGCCAGCCTAAAGCCCCCGAGGCTCGTAGTAAGCCTAACTATTCACTTAACCCAACTCTAAGGCCCATTTGGGCCCAATTTCAAGAAATCAACCGGACGGAGTCCGGCCATAAAGTGGACCTTTCAACGGGGAGTTTTTGACTCACCCGACCTGTAATCAAAATATATCATCACTTGGGGAGCTCAGCTCACCCTCCACATACTCAAATCAACATAAAGATAAATGGGAGCTCAGCTCCCTCATCCAGTCCATCAAACATGCATATAATAATTTTACAGGTCCACATAATAATTATATTACAGACCCGAATCATTTAAATATTTCTAACACATGCGGAAAATCTAGGAGTAAATAAAATTACACAAATATTGAATAACAACCTGCGAAGAAGAAAAGCAGGTTAACTACAATAAAATTCTCCTGTAGCTTGAAAAAAATATTGAACAGGAGTGAGCATTCGACTCAGAGAGTAAAATATCAATTTTAACCATAATCTCTATAACTATCTAGAACTAATGCACCCTGTAGAGTGAAATGCAGCATCAGCAATAAATTCACATCATAACATCAAAAAGGTAATTTGGAGCACTCACACACCCAGTAATATCAATCATAATATATGGGAGCTGATCCCCTATACAGCTCTCTTAATAACACTACAGCTTTATTCACTTTACTTGGACAGATTGAGTGATGACATTTACACTATGAATAGGAAGTTAAAAGCAAGACTTTATAATCTGAAGGATCATAATGACCATCTCTTTGATCTCATCCTGGAAGCTAGAGAAAAGCAAGATAAATTAGAAGTGATGCTGAAGCAGATTATGACCTTCTTAGGTATGCCACCATCACCTCCATCATAACCAGTGCAGTAGCCACCAAAGCAGGAGCAGAAGCCAGGATCCAGTTTAATGGCTAACCCTTCTGACAAGGGCAAAACCATAGACATAGACTGACTTATGTTTAGCTTTTGATAATCTCCAGTAGTTCTTCCTTTTTCTACAACACTTTATATTTTTGCAATTCTTGGAAAAAATTCAATTTTGTTTGTTTGAATTTCTGCTTTTTGAGATACATTTTCATGGATATTGATTTTGGTTTTTGAATGCTTATATATATACTTTCAATCTCCAATTATGCCTAACTGTGTATATCTCTTCCTTATAAAGTTATTTTCAATTGTTTCCACTTTGCAAAGAATTGTTATAGGTTTTTGGTTACTACATAGGCTATGCAGTTGCCTATGCAACTAGTTTAGCAGAAAATAAATCTTGCATAGCTTATACAGACTGCTTATGCAACATCAATTCGTTTATCATACTATGTTGCTAAGTATATTATGCCCTGCTTTTTTTCTTCAGTTTGTCTATCTCTCCTATTCCAAGTAAATTTTCGCCATCTCATTTTCACTTTCATCTATTTTAAATTGTGCTTTATTGTTTATCCAAAGCTTTTGAAATTCTTTGTGCACTACTTTAGACATTGAGGACAATGTACAATTTTGAGTTTGGGGATGTGTATAAATTTTGATTTTTGCAAAAACCTTTTCACATTTTAGTATAGGTGCATTACATTTCATTTCATTTATGTACTTACATTGTAAGTATATTACACTCACATACATACATAATACATCATATAAAAATTATATCATATAGATACTACATATAGGTTTCTTTTATTACTTAATGCATCTCATTTTCAAAATCATGCATTCATGAAATAAATTTTTGCGAAGTCCTTTGAGTAATGAGAGTTGCTTAGTAAAGTGATTTAGCTTACCTCTAATTGGATTTGATGATTAAAAGATCCTAAGAGGTGCAAAGTTTTGAAGTGTTTACCTTTGCTCATATCTTCTTAGCCAAAAAGTCACCCAACTATTTATTTAGAGATTGGAGTATTTAGTGAGAGCAATAGGATAAGAGGTAGTTAAGTAATGTCTCACCAATCCTAGAATAAACTTTCTAAACCTTTCAAAGTGAAATATCAGCTTATACTTGAAAAGAGAGATGATTAGGCATTCTTTCACTTAAACCTTCTCATTTAAAACCTTTGGCATTGTCTCCTCATTAAAATTAACCCTTGCAATCCCCTATGAGCCTACATTATTCCTAATTTTTCTTGAAACCTTTATTACTACCTAGCCAATGAACCAAACACTCCTACCCTTTTCATGAGAATAATTATTCATGAAATTTGATATAAAAAAAGGATAAAAATAATAAAAAAAAATAGAAGGGAGAAGAAATGCTTATCATGTTGTGAAAGTGCAAGTATATATGTGCCTTTCATTATTGTCATTCAAAGTGAAAGAAATTCACTCAAAGTAATTGAAGAAAATAAGTTTAGGGGTGGTATTTTCAGGGATAATCATGAAGAAAAGATATAAGATACAAACTTAAAGTATCAAAGTAGCCCCTTCATTTTGTATATTTTGTAAAATATGATAGCACTTGAATATTTTCAGTGTGTGTTTCTTTCTCTTGTTATGTTAAAAAAAAGTGTACCTTATATCTTCAAGGTTGAAAAATATTCTGAGGCTTTGAATCCCTTTTACCCCTTTTCTTTTTAGCTTCATTTTGAACCCTCCAGCCTCATTACATCCCCAAAAGTCCTTTGATCTCTTGATTATACTTACTACATTAGTGGAGATAGGGATGGGAAGTTTGCTTATGGGATTGAGAATTTATTCATCCATTCATCAAGTTTCATCATTTTATATAGAGGCACTTTGGTTATTGATTGTTCTAGAGTTCTTTTTGAGCATGACTTTCTCTTTTGATTGATTAGTTTGGAAATTTTTGAATAATTAATTGACTTGAGCTAAGCGATGAAAGCATGAGTAAGCATTAGATTCTTTGTATCTTGAAGGATGGGTATATGGATTGTTGGTATAGCTAGAGGTGAGTTAGATTGCTCTAATAGGTGATTATCATAACTCTATGCACAAGGCACACCAAAATTGCATTATATTTTAAGGTTTTCTTGAGGACAAGTAAAGATTCGAGTTTGGGATACATACATTTCATGTAGTTATTTAGGTTCAATTTCATAGTTATTTTATCAATTTATTAGTTATTTTTAGTTAATTTCATTAGTTATTTAGTTAATTTTTTATAATTGTTAATTTTGGATTAATTTGTAATTTTGTTTTTGTTTTATAGATAAAATGGTGCTTTTGAGAGATTAGAAGGTAATTATGTAAGTGAAGAGTAAAATCCAAGTCCAAAAGTGCCAAAAATAAAGCCTAAAAATTGAAGATTTTTAAGGCTATCGAAAGTAGCATAAGAAGCTACATAGCTTATGCAACTTGTGTCCAGAAAATAAAAGAAATTCTCATGTCAAAAGTTGCATAGGCATAGGCTATGCACCATCTAATGCAAGAAACTAGAAAGATAGTGCAAACCTGCTGAAAGATGCATAGCCTCCTGCATAGCTTCTATACCTTCATGAAAGATGAACTTAATTCTGCCAAAACATGCATAGTGTCATGCATAGGTTATGCATTCGGCTATGCAGCTAATTGGAAAATCTCCCAGGATTGCCAAAATGTGCATAACCTTCCACACAGCCTATGCATCTTCACGAAATTTCTCTGAAGCTTACCAAAGCATGCGTAAGGACTTACATTGTCTTCACTTATTCTTTGTAGCTTTGACTCTATATAAGATGCTGCATAGGCATAGTTTTAGCTATGCATGATGCATACATTTTTCATAGTCATTTAGGTCTAATTTCATAACCATTTTATTTGATTATTAGCCATTTTTAGCTAATTTCATTAGTTAATTAGTTAGTTTTTCATAATTGTCGATTTTGGATTAATTTGTAATTTTTACTTTGTTTTGTAGGAAAAATGGTGTTTTTGAAGGACTGAAGAGAAATTTTGCTATTGAGGAGTGACTTCTACAGCCAAAGATGTCAAAAACAAGTTTTCAAGCTGAAATATGCATTGACCAAATTGTGCATAACTTGCCGCATAAGCTATGCAGATCTGCATAAGGAGAAAAATCACTATTCCAGAACCAACCGAAATGTGCATAAGGAGACTGCATAGCTTATGTACATTCACGCCTCCCTTATGCACTCTCACAGAATTGTGCATAACCTATGCACCAAGTCATGCAGTTTCGCATAAGTGAACTGTAACCAGTAAAATCGCATAAGGGATCAGATAACTTATGCAGTCCACTTATGCAGTCCCATAAAGGTTTCATTAATGAGCTGGCAGAAGATTCCCTCAGATAATTCCTCCTAGAACATACCATTTTAGGGCTCCATGTCAGAAAATGCTATAAATATTCCCATTTTAGAAAGGGGGGAAAAAGGGAGACAAAGAAAGAAAGGAAAGGAGCAGGAGCAAGGGCAGCTGAAGAGTCACATTCGTTTTTCACACCATTCCCAACCAGATTTGGAGATTTCTTTCTCTTCCTACCTTTTCCTACATTTCTAGTGTTGAGCTTTTTGTTTCTTAGCTTAGATTAGAGCTTTATTTACATTTAAATTTAGAATATCTTGTGGACATTATGGGTAGTGAGTAGTTTTACTTTGATTCTGGAGTAAGGGTTGTAATATTTGAGATATTTTGTGGATTTTGATTGGGTAATCCATATTTTGTGGTCTTAATGAGTTTTATTCATTTCTTGTGTGCTTAATGACATGCTTAATGTAGGATCCCTTTAAGTGATGTTCTTAATCCATGGTTGAGGCACCGAAAGGAGAAGGCCTTGTGATAGATAATCAAGGAATTGGACTTAATTAACTTAGATCTAGAAATAGACTAAGGATTAAGAGGATTCACAGATTAATTATAGAACTTAATGGGTCTTAATTAATTCTAACTCCACGAAAGTAGGATTAGTTTGATTAAGGCACTCTTTGTCTCACTCGAAAGGGTATTCAAAGGATTTAAGAATTAATCTCCTTAAAATTCGTAAGTTCCACGAGATTGGATAACCAATTTAAAAATCCCAAAATAGCTCGAATATGAAATCCCGAACTCCGGAA
Source organism: Hevea brasiliensis (assembly GCF_030052815.1). Taxonomy (NCBI): domain Eukaryota; kingdom Viridiplantae; phylum Streptophyta; class Magnoliopsida; order Malpighiales; family Euphorbiaceae; genus Hevea; species Hevea brasiliensis. Next base: position 7,185,873 of record NC_079500.1, read on the forward strand.
TCGCCTTTTTACCATTGTTAATTTTCAATCAAATTTAATTGCTTGCCATTTTAAATATTGCCATATTTCAACTTGCTTATTCCAAATTGATGCAATTTTAGTTTAATTAGTACATTGTTGAATAGATTATTAATTTTGCACATATAGATTTCATACTCCAATACCTATCAATTTGTTACTCTAATTTCAAAAATAGCTCAATTTAGTCAACTTTTTATATAAAAAATTCAATCATTAACACAACTCCTCGTGGAAACGATATCTTTCTGTATTACTTGTACGACCCGTGCACTTGCGGTAGGGACACATCAATGCACTTCTTCATTAATTAGCTGAAAGAGCAAATCTTATCACACGTGTAGTGATCTCACCTCACACCATTTTTAGTTCATTCTAGGGTTTATGTCAGAGAGTATTTAAGCATTCTTAACTCACTTTTTGCAAAAGTAAGAAAGAATAAAAAAAAAAAAAGAAAGAGAGAGAAAAGGTGCCAACACTTCATGCCCTTTGTCTGAAGGTTGGATTCTTCTTCATCTTTACCATTTTCTGTACTTCTTTTACTAGATTTCTTCAGTTTTTGTTTTCTTTTCATCTTTTACTTCTTCTTTGGCTAGAATATTTGTATTAAACATGAGTAGTGAGTAGTTCTTTTAAGATTCTAGAGTTGGATATATAATATTTAAGATATTTTATGGATTTGAACTGGTTAGTCCAGATTTATGTTTAGTATGAGGTTTTATCCATTTCTTGTATGCCTAATGATATGCTTAGTATAGGATCCCATTAAGTTGTGTTTTTAATCCTTAGTTGAAGCACCGAAAGGAGAAAACTCAGTGATAGATAATCAAAAAATTAGACTTAATTAGGTTAGATCTAGAAATAGACTAAGGATTAAAATGGCTACTAGATTGAATAAAGAGCTTAATGGGTCTTGGTTAATTTTAAACTCACAAAAGTAGGATTTAATTAATCAAGACACTCTTTGTCTCACTTGAAAAAGTTTTCAAATGATTTGAGAATTGATCTTCTTGAAATTCATAATTTTCATATGTTTGGCTAACCAAGCAAAATCCCAAAATAACTTAACTAGGAACCCTAGCCCCGGATCATCTTTTACCATTATTGATTGTTAATTGCTTTTAAGTGCTTAATACCTTTATTCCTGACATATTTCATTTAGCTCGATTTATTTCTCTTAACTTCTGTAAAATTTTCAACTCGAGCAATCTCTTTATTAAACTTACAGATATACATTTTAATCCTTAATTTCTTTATTTTATTTAATTAATTGTTAGCCTAAAATTAGTTTAAATTAGTATATTTTTATATCAAAAATTTAATTTATAGCACAACTCTTCGAGGGAACGATATCTTTTTCTATTATACTTGAACGACCCATACATTTGCAATTCGGCCACTTCAATGAAAGGATAAAAAAGTAATTTTATTAGTTTTTAGCTGCAAACCTGCTATTGTGGGTTACAAGGATTTTTAAGAAAATAAATTAAAGTTAAAGAAATTTATTATAACAAATTAAAGTTTAAGGACAAAAATGAAGCAATCTCTTAAATTTAAGGACAGTTGGTACAATTTACCTAATAAAAGACATTTAAGTAAGAATAATCCATGAACTCTTTAATTTAAAGTTTGGGTTGGATAAAGTGTCAAACTATGAGTGTGTTTTCTATCCATAAAAAAAGGATTTTCTCCCAACGTCTTAGCCTTTCGGATCTCAATAAGTGGTATAAGAGCTGAAAGTTTAAGGAGACTCTTACTAGGTTGGTGTAGTTGGGACTGTCAGTAAAAGAAGCCCAGCAAAGTAATAACACACTCTTTTAAAGAAGAGCAGACAGTTGAAGTAGTGTCTCCCAATATACTCAATGACTCTAGCGTGGCTTTTAGAGATGCACATTTTGGGTGGAAGAGGACTTGATGGGAGGCTCATGGGCTCTTGGTGAACAATAAATACTCAAGTTAAAAGAAATCCCTGTAAAGCCCAATGCAGAAGAGACTTACACTTGTGGAGAGATTGTTGAATATGGTATCAAGCTTATAGGTATGTTCTCTTACAAGTCCTATGAAGAAAAATTTTCCTCAACTGTTTTTTGCTTGTAGAAGAAACTCACATACTGGAGAGATTGTTGAATATTAATGGGCGTATCCGCAAGTATACGGATCATCTTAAGTAATAGAGTAATGAATCAAGTATCGTTCCCACGAGGATTTACTGTTTGAGTACCAAACTATGAATGAAGCGATTATTTGGGCTAATGATTGATGAATAAATGGTAAATGTAAATAAGCAAGGTAAATTGATTAATCTAATAGGAATGAGTAAAGAGCAAACAAATAAATTCTAAATCTAGTTTGCAATTAAACTAAATTAATAATGGGTAATTTAAATCAAAGTCTAATATGTCAAAAGTGATTCCAGGGTTGGGGGTTTATGCATAAATTAATTGGGATTTGTCTTGGGTATTCCAATTTTAAGGGAAAAATAGAGTTTGAAGGAAATTGATTCTAAATTCCTTTGATATCTTTTTCAAGCAAACCAAAGTGTATTCTAAAATAACCAAACCTACTTTCATATGTTATTTGATTACTTTAAAACCCATTAAATTTTGTAACCAATCATTAATTCCTCTTAAAATCCTAATTTATTTCTAAATCTAGGTGAGTTTAAGTTCCAATCCTTGATTATCTATCAATGACTTTTACTTTTCGGTCCTTCAATCAAAGATTAACACAATACCCAATGGGTACCAACATTAAGTAAGTAAATCAAGCACACAAGGAAGGAATCAAAACTCGTATTTATATAAAATAAGGAAATACCCAGTCTAAATCTACAAATTAATCTAAAACATATTTCCCAACTCTGAAATCTAAAGAGTTTACTCACTCATAATGGTATTTACAAGAAAGATTGATGGAAAAGTAAAGAAAAACATGATAAGAGGACTAAAATAGAAAAACCCAGATAGAAGAACCCAAAACTCTGGTTTCTGGAGCTCCAAAAGATGGTTGCAGCTGCTCCTCCCTAGAAAAATGATGTTCTCCTTCTCCTTCTCTCTCTATTTATATTTCTTTCCTTTTTTGCTTCTTCCCGTTTCCCCTTATGGCAAAAACTAGGAAATGATGAATTTATATGGTCCCAAAAAGTTGCCCTAAAAGTAAATAGGAGCCAAGGAGTGGATAGAAAATGAGGTATAAAATTATCCAAGTCAGCAGCATTATTCACGTTCTGGCAGTCTGCTTAGGGTACGGCTTAACCCTAAGCAGATTCTTTAGTAAATTTCAGCCTCTGGTTGCATTGTCTGCTTAAGGTTAAGCAGACCCTCAGTAAATCTCGGCAGGTTTGGAGTAAAATAGACTTTTCTGCTCATGCTTGACTTCCAGCTTGACTTATGCTGCACCTTAAGCACTGCCGCTTTACCCTAAGCAGGATCTTAAGCAATTCTCGGCAGGTTGTGGAGTAAAAGTTTGAATGTGTAGGATTTAAGCCGTGTTTAACTTTCAGCTTGAACATGCTTAAGGTTAAGCTTATATGACAAACCCTAAGCAACATCAAAAGCAAAGTCTTAAGCAAATTTCGGCTAACTTGCTCTTTCAAGGCTTGATTTCTTCAACTTTCCTCCATACTTAAAGAATTCCAAATTTCTTCAAATCACTTCCTAATGCACTCATTGATCTTCGATTTGCCACAAAAATCCTATAAAAACCACAAAATTACAAAAATCAAATATAAAGTATCTAAAGTTAACAAATAAGCTAAAATAAAGCTAAAAACATAAAATATACTAAAATATAAGGGCAAAATGGATGCAAAACTATCCTAAAATGCCTATATGAAATGAGTGCAACAAATTCCCCCAAACTCAAACCTTTGCTTTTCCTCAAGCAAATTAAAACAAGTAATGCAATCTGGGGTACCTTACCTTAAATTTATGAAAATTACTTATTCAAACTCTCAAGCTTACCTTTAGCCACCAACAAATCATATACTCACTTTTAAGATACAAAGAGTTTAATCCTCACCAAAGTTATCACCGCTTAGCCTTGGGTCAATTATCCATATCATCAAGCCCAAACCAATCAATCACAAAGAATAATCATGCATAAATAGATTATAGGGTACTCCATAAACTAAAGTGTCTCAAATAATGATGGAAGTAAATAAATGGATTAATGATATCCCAATCCCATAGGCAATTCTCCTATTCCAATCTCCACTAATGTAGCAAAACACTATCAAAAGATCAAAAGGACTTTCAAGGGTTGTAATGAGGCTAAGGGGGTGATAATGTGGCTAACAAGGAAAGGATAAAGGTAACGAAATATGAGAATAATCAAATTATTAAAAGATCAAGACACACAATTTTTTTTTCTCTTTTTTTTTTGAAGAAAATGGGAGAAGGAACTTTACAACTATTCACCAATGCTAGCATATAATTTTGAAGCTTTTGGAGGGACTACATAAATAACATTGACTTTGAATAACAATTGTCCCTTTCAATTCACCCCCAAACTCATTTCTTTGTGTACTTGGGTGATGAATTATATTACATACCATAATTGAATTTGCTAGCCTTTTTATTTTAGTCACTTCTCCCAACTAATTATTATTATTATTTTTTTCTTTTTTTTATTTATTATTATTTTTTTTAGGTGTATCTATTACTCAAAGAATTATTCTCATAAAGGGTAGGTAGGTGTTTGGGTTTATGACTAGGCATTAATGTGGGTTCCAAAGGAATAAGAGAGATAAATGTAGGCTCAAATTGGTTTCAAAGGGAAATTTTAAAGTGAGGTTGGCTAAAGCTAAAATATGGGTTTAAAATTCAAAGAATGCCTAGATCATTTCTTTCTTAAGTGCATGCTATGATTTCTCCTTGAAAGGTTTAGAAAGATTGTTCTAGGATTGGTGAGACATCAATTAGTTACTTCTCACCCTAGAGTTTCGTCTAGGCACTCAAAGTCAACGCAATTAATTGGGTGGCCCTTGGCTAAGAAGATATAAACTAAAGCAAGAATCTAATAACTTTGCACCTATCCAGAACTTTCAATCCATCAAACCCTTCTAAAAGTAAGCTCAATTGCTCTTCAAAGCAAATCTCAATCCTCTAAGGACAAGGTAAAAAATTATTTTTATGATATGCATGATCCTAAAATGAATGCATAAATCAAATTAAAACTAAGTGTAATCTATATGAAAACTATATGCAAATGTATGTGTATGAGTATAGACATGTGTGTGGTATATGTATAAGTGTATGGGTTATCTATATATGGATGAATGAAATGCAATAAATGAAAATTTTAAAGAAAACTTTTTAAAAGTTTTGCAAAAATTTTGCCCTCATCCCCAAACTCAAATGAAACATTATCCTCAATGTCTAAAATGAATGCAAAGATGGGCAAAATTGTGTGAACTAGTTAATTAATGAAATTTATACAATTGGGGATTAAATCAATATAAGCTCAAGAATTTCAAAATTAGCTCAAAATGATATTAACAATGAAGCTTAGAGAGAAAAATGTAAAAATGTATCCCACATGTATGAATTTACACTGCTTAAGAAATTACTTAAGATATTGCTTAAGGTTAAGTGAGATCTGCATAAGGTTGGGCGAGATCTTAAGCACTGGGCACATGCTAAAAAAAAAAAAATAGAAAGAAGTACAAGTGATTCAGTACCTCATGATGAAATGAAACAGATTTGGCTGAAGGTAAACAGTGCCACTCATTAATATCCACAAAATTAGAACTGAATAAAGGAGAAAATACAAAGATAATGTGTACTAAGGTGGAAAATAGGAGTATTCAGAAAAGAACTAGATTCACAACTCCAAAAACACATAGGATAATAAAACAGGAGAGAATAAGCTAAAGAAAATATGTAAGTGTGAGCACAACTATAAAATAAGATAAATCACATCTGTTACTAAAGTTTGAAGTTTAACAAACAAAAGATAAAATGAAACCAAAGACCGGAACAAACACAGGAATAAATACAGAAATAGAAACTTGTTAAACTAAATAAACTGCCATCGCTATTCTTTGTCAAGGCTTTGTTGTCGCATCGTGGTCCGCTTGTGTTCTCAGAGTAGTTTCATTGTGATCTGAAGCTTCAGAAGCAGTCTCCAAGTTTTCTGTGAGTTCTTTCATTTGCTGGAACATGTCTTGGCCCCAATGATATAAATTATTATAAGATTGGGCCAATTTGTTGTAGAGCTCAAACATTTGAAATTGCTGCTGTTGCTGCTTCTTTTTAAGAGATGAAAATCTCTTTTTAAGTTTCTTTTCTAGCTTCTTCTTCTGGTTGACTTGCTGCTGACCCATGGTATCAATTTTAACTTCTAAGCCCTTCAAGGTTGTAAGGATATCTGTGGTGTCAAGTGAGGGAGCAGATGGTTGGGCAGTGAAGCTAGCTACTTTAGATTCCAAGGATCTTAGGATGGACAAAATATCTGCTGAAAACTACTGAGTAGTGGCTGCTTGAGGTTCTGCTGGTGCAAAAGCACTTGGTTCTGCAGACCCACTAGCATCAGCATGCTGCTATAACAAGACATATGTATGTCCTACCTTCTCACAAAGATCCATGTGGAGCAACATTGTGTTGTCTATAAAGGACTCACCAGACACTGGCAGCAGCTTATGTAAACTAGCATCAAAGCCAAATGAATTGGCTATGGCAGTTATATAGCCTCGAAAAACTATGCTACCTATGGTATGCCTTGTGACAGTTTGGTGCCAATGAGTAGCTAGGAAATGGGCTATGCTAACTGGTTTTCTCTCCTTGATGCACCACAACAAAATAAATCTCCAGCACCCACAATGCTATTACTGTGTCCCCTGCCTAAAACAGTGTAAGAGATAAATCTATGGAGGTATTTTAACACAGGATCCACTATCCTAGAGGCCTTTGCTGTCCTCTGCCTGTAATAACCCCCATAAGGCGCAATTTTTTTCCAGAACTTAATAAGATCATAAATGGTTTGTTGCCACTCAATGCTCTTATAGCCCGAATCCTGAAAACCAAAAATTTCACTTATAGAACCCTTGTCTAACTCCCTATCAATGCCAGCACATCGAAAATAGATCACATCATTATGCTCAGGGACAGTGGGTTTGAAATTTAACCTTAAGGAACTCAAAAACTCCAAGGTCAAATCTTTGTACACTAGTTCCCTAATCCTAGCAAACTTAGTCCAGTTTACAGCATCTAAATAAGCAAAAACAGAGTCATAAATTCCTAACTCTTTTAAAATCTGCTCATCCATATATTTATTTGCCGAAATGGGCTTAGAGGCTAAACTCTCATAAGCATTTTTCATATTCATGTCTTTAAAAGCCCAAGGTAATGGAGAAAGTACCTCCTCTATGTTATCGGCAGATGTCGCAGGTGCTGCTAGAGCACTGGCAGGCTGGGGAGAGGCTAAGGGTGACTGAGATACAGGGATTGGAGCCACGGTGATGAAATTGACAATGATGACCTAGTTCTTTTACTGACTAGTTCAGAGGAAACCTGAGGTGAAGAGTTAAAGTCCAAAGAAATAGAGGGGTTTCCTTTTCTTTTTCCGACAGTGGCTTTCTTGGGTCTACCCGCAGCCATTTTAGTTTTAGCTTTAGATTTGGCTTGAGTTGGCATGGGTTCAGACATCGGTTCTTGAATCTGGGTTTCGAAAATGGGTGTTTCATTTTGGGCTTCATTTTGTGGTGCAAAGGGGGTCGGCGGGATGAGGGTCAGTGTTTGGTTTTGGGGTAGTGGTGGTGAAGACGGTGGAGGCAATTAAGGTAGTGGTGGTGTTTGTGGTGGTGACTGGGATGGCGGTGGCGAACTGGGACTGGGGTTAGGGTTAGCAGAAGGTGAAGATGGAGTAACCATTTTCGATTTAACAGAGTGTTTGGATTTTCTGGGTTTGTGGGTGGACCACATCTTGGTTCTCACCATTTAATAAAGAGAAATAATCTCTTTAACTTTCCAAGAATGGCCGGAAAAAATGGTGGAGGGAGTGGAACAGCACTTTGGTTTATCGGGAGTGAGGGTTTCATAAAAATGGCGAAAATTTGGGACTTTTAAAATATAGGGCAGACACTTGGTAACTTGGGTTATGCTTAGGGTTAAGCATGTATTGCAAAGGGTACAGCTTAGGGTAAGCAACATCATCATTTGTTGAACTAAAGATTCTGGTGTTGCTTAGGGTTAAGCAGAAATGTGCTTAGGGTTAAGTAGAATTTGCATAGGGTATAGCTTAGGGTAAGCAACATCATCAGCAAGTTTCGGCAAGTTTTGGGAAAAATTATGATTTTACTTAACAAAAACAGTCCAAATGCTATGGAATGCTATCATGACCCTCAGCAATTACCAAATACGCACAAACACCATAAAATTGAGGAATTTAAGCTCATCATATCTTATAAACTTATCAAACATAATACAACCATGTGGTAATTAGCTCAAATTAGGCACAAATAGTGATTACCCTTTGCAAACTTAATGAAATGATCTTATTCCTAAGCTTATACCCAAAGCACATTTAGTAGCATTTGAGACAAGTTCCAAGCATTCAAAAATTGCAAAAAAGACATAGAAATTGACTTTTCAAGCAGCATGAACAGTAGCGTGAACAGTAACATAAATAGTAACTCAAACAAAAACATGCAAATTCTAACAAACTATAAAAACTATATATACACTAAAAAGTAAAACTTAACAAAAACTATTTTTGCACTTTAATAAAGCTCACATCAGTCCTAAATATCAAAATTGATCCTCATTCAAGTTGCATTTCACAAAATTTACACAAGACACAAAGTCAAACATGTGCTATCAAGTAGATTTCAATATCAGCAATTTAGCACAAGTTTAAAAGTGTTACTATTCACAGGTACTGGATAAAGTGCAGAATTTTGCTTTATACTTGCTCCCTTTCAATTTTTTCTTTTTGCTACAAGTGTCAATTTGCCCAATCTTCATGAATGACCTATAAAAGATAAACAAATATCACTTTTGAGTTTAATGAGGGTAAAAACTGAAAATGAAATAAAATGGAAAATTAATAAACTATAAAAGTATACACTTGGGTTGCCTCCCAAGGAATGCTTGTTTAAGGTCTTAAGCTTGACCTTCCACTCCAAATCACCTAAATATCCCCAATTGGGGAACTAAGCCATGAAACCTCTACAACCTTTTGTGTGGGTTCTCCAATAATATAATGCTTTAATCTTTGCCCATTAACTTTGAAAGTACTTGAGGTTTCATTCCCTATCTCAATAGCTCCATAGGGATATACCTTTATAACAGTGTAAGGCCCTGACCATCTTGACTTTAATTTTTCGGGAAATAACCTTAACCTAGAATTATATAAGAGAACAACATCCCCTTCCTAAAATTCTTTCCTCCTAATATGCTTATCATACCATCTCTTAGTTCTTTCCTTATAAAGCTTGGCATTTTCATAAGCATCCAATCTAAGTTCCTGAAGTTCATTTAATTGCAGCATTCTTTTTTCTCCTGTAGTTTTTAAGTCAAAATTCAATGTCCTTATGGCCCAATATGCTCTATGCTCCAACTCTAAAGATAAATGACAAGCTTTCCCATAAACCAATCTAAATGGGGTGGTGCCAATAGGAGTTTTAAAAGCTGTTATGTAGGCCCAAACAGCATCATCTAACTTTAGTGACCAATCTTTCCTTGAACTATTCACTGTTTTCTCAAGAATTCTTTTCAACTCTCTATTTGAGATCTCCACTTGACCACTTGTTTGTGGATGGTAGGGTGTTGTAACCTTGTGCTTTACTCCATATTTTTGTAATAATCTCTCAAATTGATGGTTGCAAAAATGAGAACCTCCATCACTTATAATGGCACGTGGAGTTTCAAATCTTGTAAAAATGAACTTCTTAAGGAATTTGATCACAACTCTAACATCATTAGTTGGAGATGGTATAGCTTCAACCCATTTGCTCACATAATCTACCCCAACTAAAATGTACTTATGTCCAAAGGATGATGGAAAGGGTCCCGTGAAATCAATGCCCCACACATCAAATAGTTCCACTTCCAATATGTTTTGGAGGGGCATTTCATCTCTTTTTGAGATATTACCCATCCTTTGACACCTATCACATGCATTTACAACCTTTCTCACATCTCTAAACATATGTGGCCAAAAGAACCATGCTTGAAGAACTCTTTCTATAGTCTTTGTCACACTCATATGACCCCCATAAAGTGAAGAATGGCAATCTTTAATAACATTCTCTATCTCCTCATCAGCTAAACATCTTCTAATCAACCCATCTCCACATCTCTTAAACAAAAATGGCTCTTCCCAATCGTAATCCTTCACATCAAAAAGAAATTTCTTCTTTTGCTACCATGTTAGATCAGGTGGAAGGATTCCACACACCAAATAGTTCACGAAATCTGCATACCAAGAGATTTTTGCACTCATGATTACTAACAGCTGCTCATCAGGAAAATAATCATCTATTGGAAGCTCTTTCCCCAAATTATCTCCTTATTCTTGCCTCAATCTAGACAAATGATCTACTACTATATTTTCTACTACTTTCTTGTCCTTAATTTCTAAGTCAAACTCTTGAAGGAGTAGTACCCACCTTATCAACCTAGGTTTGGCCTCTTTTTTCTGAAGGAGATACTTGATAGCTGCATGATCTGAGTACACTATTAGCTTAGATCCCACAAGATAGGACCTAAATTTATCTACTGTGAATACCACTGCTAAAAACTCTTTCTCTGTAATAGAGTAATTTATTTGAGCATCATCTAAGGTCCTACTTGCATAATATATTGCATACACCTTCTTATCTCTCCTTTGTCCCAAAACATCCCCAATGGCATAATCGCTAGCATCGCACATCAACTCAACAGGTAATGACCAATCGAGTGGTTGCATAATAGGAGCAGATATCAAAGCCTCCTTTATCCTGCAAAAAGCATTCACACAATCAGTATCAAAATAAAATTCCATATCTTTACTCAATAAATTGGTAAGAGGTTTAGAAATCTTAGAGAAATCCTTGATGAATCTCCTGTAAAATCCAGCATGCCCCAAGAAACTCCTCACTCCCTTCATAGATGTCGGGGATGGCATTTTCTCAATAATTTCTACCTTTGCTTTGTCCACCTCAATACCCCTGTTTGACATAAGATGTCCCAAAATAATTCCTTCTTGTACCATAAAATGGCACTTTTCCCAATTCAAAACTAAATTAAACTCTTCACATCTCTGCAAAACTTTAAACAAGTTAGATAAGCATTCATCAAAAGATTTACCATACACAGAAAAATCATCCATGAACACTTCCATAATATCCTTAATCATGTCAGAAAATAGGGACATCATACATCTTTGAAATGTAGCTGGGGCATTACATAGTCCAAATGGCATCCTTCAATATGCAAAGGTACCATAGGGACATGTGAAGGTGGTTTTGTCTTGATCATCTGGGTGAATAGGGATCTGAAAGAACCCTGAATAGCCATCCAAATAGCAGAAATAAGAATGATGAGCTAATCTCTTAAGCATCTTATCTACAAATGGTAATGGAAAATGGTTCTTTCTAGTTGCATTATTCAGCTTCCTATAGTCTATACACATTCTCTATCCAGTTACAGTCCTTATAAATTGCTATCAGAAATAGGGTAAATGATACCTGCATCAAGCAATTTCAAGATTTCCTTTCTCACAACCTCTTTCATATTTGGATTCAATCTCCTCTATGACTCTCTAGAGGCTTTATGATTATTTTCCAATAAAATTCTATGCATGCACACAGAAGGATGTATTCGTTTAATATCATTAATGGTATAACCAATTATCCTTCTATGCTTTCTAAGAATTCTTAATAATTTTTCAACTTCACAATCATTCAGTTTAGCACTAACAATCACAGGATATGTAGAATTTTGACCAAGAAAAGCATACCTGAGATTTGTTGGAAGAGGTTTCAACTCTACCTTTGGTGCTTCACCTTTTTCAAGTTTTGATGATGAAGTTGTATCTTGCTTCAAATCTCCAATCTTCTCAATATTAACCATAGGCAAAGTTGGATTTCCTTCCAAGATTGTAGCATATTCTGCAGCTTCTTCAATCTCATCCCCCTTTTTGATGTTATAAACCAAACAAGCTTCTATGGGATCTTCAGGATGTTACTTTTTTTAGCACTTCTTTGACCACTTCATCTATCACATCAATTCTCAAGCATGAATTTGAATCATCTTTCTTTTTCATTGCTTAAAACAAATTAAATTCAACTTTTTCTTCCTCAACTTCTAATGTAAGCCTTCCATTTTTTACATCAATCACAGCTCTAGCAGTAGCAAGGAAAGGTCAACCAAGAATAATAGAAATGTGTACATCCTCCTCCATCTCCAATACTACAAAATCTAATGGTATGAAAAATTTTCCAACTTTCAGAGGAACATTCTCAATCACCCCAATTGGAAATTTAATAGACTCATCTGCTAACTATAATGAAATGGTGGTAGGCTTCATTTCTCCAATCTTCATTTTCTCATAGATAGACAATGACATTAGACTAACACTGGCTCCAAGATCACATAAAGCCTTATCTATACTGATATCCCCAATGTGACATAGTATGGAAAAACTACCAGGATCTTTCAATTTGGGTGGAAGTTTATTTTGCAAAATAGCACTGCTTTCTTCTGTGAGAGCTACGGTCTCAAATTCCTCCAATTTCTTCTTGTTAGAAAAAATCTCCTTCAAAAATTTAGCATATGAAGGCATTTGTGCTAAGGCATCAGTGAAAGGAATAGTCACATGCAAAGACTTCAATACCTCCAAAAACTTCCCAAATTGTTTATCCAACTTCACTTTCTGAAACCTTTGTGGAAATGATAAAGGTGGCGTGTAGGCTTTAGGTGCTACATATTTAGGTTCTTTCTCTTTGCTCTCTCTCTCCTTACTTTCTTTTTCTTCCACTGAACTCTCTTTTTTAGCTTCAATTCTAACTTCAACTTCAATTTGTTCATCTCCTTCTCTGTTTTTCTCTTCTTTAATTTTCTCTTCAATCTTTTTATCTCTACTCTCCAATATTTTTCTACTTCTCAATGTAATAGCCTTGCAATGCTCCCTTGAATTTTCTGGTTGGCTAGGGAGCTTCCCAAATGCTTTGTTATTTGAAGAGCTAGCTTGTTGAGCTATTTGATTTTCTAACATCTTATTGTTTGTTGCCATTTGATCTACTTTAGATGCTAATTGAGAAATCATATCTTGTTGACTTTGATGGCTCACAAGTAGAGTCTCAATCATAGCTTCTAATCTAGCTGTCTTATCTGGTTGTGCTTGTTGTGGTAGAGGTGGAGCAGGTGCATTTTGAGGTTTAGGAATTCCAGGATGAGGACCTCTATTCTGCTAAAAATTCTGATGTTGTTGATACCCAGAAGGTTGCTGAAAATTTTGGTATTGTCCTTGTCTACCTCCCCAAGAAAAATTGGGGTGGTTTCTCCATGCTGGATCATAAGTTGCAGAAAATGGGTTACCACTTGGTCTTTGATTATAGTTCCCCACATAATCCACTTGTTCACTTGAAAAATCTTGACTAAGTGCAAAAAAATCAACTGCACAATTGACATTTGCAGCTCCAACTTCTACTGAATTATTAGAACCTCCAGCTGAAGAATCTACTTTCATGCTTAGCTTGTCTATTTTCCTTATTAAAGCATCAAACTTAGCATTAATCATATTCATGGCATCAAGTTCAAACATACCAGCTGGTTTCTTATAACCATTAAGTTTTGTAACCCATTATTAATTCCTCTTAAAATCCTAGTTTATTTCTAAATCTATGTGATTTTAAGTTCCAATCCTTGATTATCTATCAATGACTTTCACATTTCGGTCCTTCAATCAAAGATTAACATAATACCCAATAGATACCAACATTAGGTAAGTAAATTAAGCACACAAGGAAGGAATCAAAACTCGTATTTATGTAAAATAAGGAAATACATAAATTAATCTAAAACATATTTCCCAACTCTGAAATCTAAAGAGTTTACTCACTCATAATGGTATTTACAAGAAATATTGATGGAAAAGTAAAGAAAAACATGATAAGATGACCAAAATAGAAAAACCCAAAACTCTGATTTCTGGAGCTCCAAAAGATGGTTGCAGCAACTCCTCCCCAAAAAAATGGCGTTCTCCTTCTCTCTCTATTTATATTTCTTTCCTTTTTTGCTTCTTCCCGTTTCCCCTTATGGCAAAAACTAGGAAATGATGAATTTATATGGTCCCAAAAAGTTGCCCTAAAAGTAAATAGGAGCCAAAGAGTGGATAGGAAATGAGGTATAAAATTATCCAAGTCAGCAGCATTATTCACGTTCTAGCAGTCTGCTTAGGGTACGGCTTAACCCTAAGCAAATTCTTTAGTAAATTTCAGCCTCTAGTTGCATTGTCTGCTTAAGGTTAAGCAGACCCTCAGCAAATCTCGGCGGGTTTGGAGTAAAATGGACTTTTCTGCTCATGCTTAACTTCCAACTTAACTTGTGCTGCACCTTAAGCACTACCGCTTTACCTTAAGCAGGATCTTAAGCAATTCTCGGCAGGTTGTGGAGTAAAAGCTTGAATGTGTAGGATTTAAGCCGTGCTTGACTTTCAGCATGAACAAGCTTAAGGTTAAGCTTATATGATATACCCTAAGCAACAAGCAAATTTCGGCTAACTTGCTCTTTCAAGGCTTGATTTCTTCAACTTTTCTCCATGCTTAAAGAATTCCAAATTTCTTCAAATCACTTCCTAATGCATTCATTGATCTTCGATTTGCCACAAAAATCCTATAAAAAATAATAAAATTACAAAAATCAAATATAAAGTATCTAAAGTTAATAAATAAGCTAAAATAAAGCTACAAACATAAAATATACTAAAATATAAGGGCAAAATGGATGCAAAACTACCCTAAAATGCTTATATAAAATGAGTGCAACAAATATGGTATCAAGCTTATCGGTATGTTCTCTTACAAGTCCCATGAAGAAAAAATTTCCTCAACTATTTTGCGCTTTGCCTTGTTTGTTGTTCTGTGTATTGGCTATCTAGCGTGCCTTGGTTTTGTGTTTCAGCTTTTGGTTATATTTGGATGTGTTTATATTAGATCTTATACCTGGTCTTTTCTTGTGCTGTATTGGATTTGGATTTTGGTTTCGTCACTTTTTGCTTGGTTCAATTGTACCTCTTTCTAAGTTTTTTCACTTAACATGCCAAGTCTTGGATGCTTTAGAAAAGGCTTATTGGTCTGGGCTTCACTGGATTCATATATACTAAGTTTTTCCAGTCTTCAATTAAGAAAATTTTTTATTATTAAAAAGAAAAGTGTTTTGGCTCCTATTAGAATTCTTTTTGATATGTTCATAAAAATTATTTTGATCATTAGAATATTAGAATGAAAATACCAATGGAAATAAAGAGTGAATTTTGTACTATCCTGTTGACTTTGTGAGATCACAAAGGGTAAGTCAAAATGAATTTTGGTATTCAATAATTCATTTTACCGCGACTATCTAAATAATATTACTAATTGTCGACACTTGAATCATCAAATATATTTATATAAATTAAAATTTTAATCTATAGTATATAACAACGTAAGGTCAGTCATTTTGCAGACCTCATAATGTGTGTAATTATGGGCTTAATTGGATGACTTGAGAGTAAGGATGTACGGCTAAAATGAGCTAGTCTTGCTTTGGTTTAATGCATAGTTATACTTCTAAAATTGATTTGTCATAAATAAATTTTATTAATAAAACTAATTGTTCACCCTTATGTCATATGTTGCATTGATTATGTTTTAAATTTTATAAAAATTTAAAATTATTATATTATTATTCTTGGGATATATCTTAATTTGGATGCATTGTTATTGAAATGGCTACTGGAAAAACTCCTTGGTCTGGTCTGCAGGTTTTCATGTAGTGTTAAAGATTGCGTGCAGTCAAGAGAAGCCTCAGTTTCCAACTCACTACTCTGAGGAGGGATTGGATTTCTTGGCCAAATGCTTGGAAAGGAATCCTAAAATGAGGTGGAGTGCTGATGAACTGCTTAACAATCCATTTATTTGTGGCAAATGGCAGAGGAAATTCATGCGTTCACCTGTAAGTGCTTTCGATGTTGGTATCTTTAATGAGGCTTATGATTCAAATGAATCAAAAAGTTCTCAAGAAAATGAATTTTGAGGCAGAAATCCATTCTCAACAAGGCATTGCGAGGAAAGGAAGAGAATAGAGAGAAGGTAGCAGGCTGCAGATAATGACTTGGGCTCATCATAAGATTGGATTACTGTTAGATCAGGTTGAAGAATGTTAGAATTATGACTCAAAATCATAATGGGATTTGGAGAGAGATCTTTTCCTAATTTCAGTAGGAGAAATATTCCTCAATAGGATGGAAGAATATTTCCTATAATGAGTAGACTTTTTATTTTAGTTTTATTCCTAAATTGAGTAGAACTCCTAGTCAGATAAGGATTGAGGGAATTAACACTATAAATAGGAGAATGATGGAAAAATATATTTGGCTTTTGCCCATTGAAGAGAGTGGCTTTCAGCTCATGGAGTGAGGCTATCACCCATTGTAGAGAGGAGTTTTGCCAATTGCTGAGGATTTGGCTTTGCCTATTGATGAGGGGCACTTGCCGATTGTAGTGGAGAGAGGCTTCGGCCTAAAGTAGAGTAAGGACATAGAATTCAAGAGGAAGGGATTTTTGTCTATTAGTGAGAGGGCTCTTGCCCATATAGTTGAAGATACCCTTTGTGCTGTAGTGTTGTAATAATAAATATATTGGATTATATCTAGAGGAGACTGAGAGAGACTAGCTAATATATTTATTATGAGCAGTTTGATGTTGTATGGGCTCTCTTGGGTGTAATTGGGTTGATGGGTAGTATAGCTATAAGTTTGTAATGATGATTTATTATTGTTGATAGTGGAAGATGGCATGCCCATGGATGTAGCCCTATATTGAGAGGGTGAACCATGTAAATATTGGTATTTTGTATGTTTGCTTTATTTCTTTGCAGCTTACATGCTTTCACGATGCATAACAAATTGGTATCAGAGCATAGAGATGATCTTGGTGAGTTTGGTTAAAGGTGGAGCTGTTGGGACATGTAGAAAATCGCACATGCAATAATGGTGATAGTGGAGAGTTGAATTTAAGGTGGAGCTCTTGATGCAAAATGAAGATGGTTGATGACGTGAAGATTTTTTGAAGAATAAAGCAAGTTACACCCAAGATGAAGATTGAAAAAATTGATGATTTGAAGGGTTCAAGCTCAAGCATGGAGATTTGATGATTTGATGACACCTAAGAATTTGAGGTATGTAATGATTGATGGATTTTGACTCAAGGTGGAGATTGTTAGAATTATGACTCAAAATTCTAATGGGATTTGGAGAGAGATCTTTTCCTAATTTCAGTAGGAGAAATATTTCTTAATAGAATGGAGGAATATTTCCTATAATGAGCAGAACTCTTATTTTAGTGTTATTCCTAAATAAGTAGAACTCATAATCAGATAAGGATTGAGGAAATTAACACATAAATAGGAGAATGATGGAAAAGGTTATTTGGCTTTTACCCATTGAAGAGAGTGGCTTTCAGCTCATGGAATGAGGCAGTCGTCCATTGTAGAGAGGGGCTTTGCCAATTGCTGAGCATTTTGCTCTGCCCATTGATGAGAGGCACTTGCCTATTGTAGTGGAGAGAAGCTTCGGCCTAAAGTGGAGTAAGGACATAGAATTCAAGAGGAAGAGATTCTTGTCCATTGGTGAGAGGGCTCTTGCCCATATAGTTGAAGACACTCTTTGTGGTGTAGTGTTGTAATAATAAATATATTGGGTTATGTCTAGACGAGACTGAGAGAGACTAACTAATATATTTACTATGAGCAGTTTGATGTTGTATGAGTTCTCTTGGGTATAATTGGGTTGATGGGCAGTATAACTATAAGCTTGTAATGATGATTTATTATTGTTGATAGTGGAAGATGGCATGCCCGTGGATGTACCCCTATGTTGAGAGGGTGAACCACATAAATATTGGTATTTTATATATTTGCTTTATTTCTTTGCAGCTTACATGCTTCCGTGGTGAACAACAAATTGGTATCAAAGCATAGAAATGATCTTGGTGAGTTTGGTTAAAGGTGGAGCTGTTGCGACATGTAGAAAATCGCACATGCAATAATGGTGATAGTGGAGAGTTGAATTTAAGGTGGAGCTCTTGATGCAAAATCAAGATGGTTGATGACGTGAAGATTTTTTTAAGAATAAAACAAGTTACACCCAAGATGAAGATTAAAAAAATTGATGATTTGAAGGGTTCAAGCTCAAGCATGGAGATTTGATGATTTGATGACACCTAAGAATTTGAGGTATGCAATGGTTGATGGATTTTAAGTCAAGGTGGAGATTGTTAGAATTATGACTCAAAATCTTAATGGGATTTGGAGAGAGATTTTTTCCTAATTTCAGTAGAGAAATATTCCTCAATAGGATGAAGGAATATTTCCTATAATGAGTAGAACTCTTATTTTAGTGTTATTCCTAAATTGAGTAGAAATCTTAATCAGATAATGATTGAGGAAATTAATACTATAAATAGGAGAATGATAGCAAAGGTTATTTGGCTTTTACCCACTGAAAAGAGTAGCTTTCAGCTCATAGAGTGAGGCTATCGCCCATTGTAGAGGAGCTTTGCCAATTGCTGAGCATTTGGCTCTGCCCATTGATAAGAGGCACTTGCCCATTGCAGTGGAGAGAGACTTCAGCCTAAAATAGAGTAAGGACATAGAATTCAAGAGGAGGGATTCTTGTCTATTAGTGAGATTGAAGACACTCTTTGTGGTGTAGTGTTGTAATAGTAAATATATTAGGGTATGTCTAGAGGAGACTGAGAGGGATTAACTAATATATTTACTATGAGCAGTTTGATGTTGTATGGGTTTTCTTGGGTGTAATTGGGTTGATGGGTAGTATAGCTATAAGCTTATAATAATGATTTATTATTGTTAATAATGGAAGATAGTATGCCCGTGGATGTAGCCCTATGTTGAGAGGGTGAACCACGTAAATATTGGTGTTTTGTATGTTTGTTTTATTTCTTTACAGCTTATACACTTTCGCAGTGCACAACAAAGAAAATGTATAGACAGTTGGATTTCAACGTACAGATTATGAATGAAAGAAGTTGGCAGATTTTTCTTTCTTAAATACTCTATTGGCTCAAAGAACTCTGTTTAAAAATAAAGAAACGAAACATCCCCCGTATTATCTTTTCAAGGATGGTGCTCTTGCCTCAATAAGCACTTGTCACTTGATCTGCATCTCCCAAATCATAAGAAAAGAAAACAAAACTTTTGGAGACAAATAAGCAAACAGAGAACTAACTATACCAAGCAAGAAGCAGCATTACAAACATAAAGTTAACTTCAAATAGAAAGAAAGATGTTATATATGCTTCATGCTGATTGACCAGCATCTTCCATCCGAGTCATCAACCTTGTGCACCTGAGATAGAAAATAATTAGATTTCTAAACTATCTTGCTTCTATTTAATAAATATGTAATTTAAGTTATAAAGAAAATTCAATTTCTTTTTATATCTTATGAGCAGGGGACAGAGACTTTGATAATTGCATGATAAGTAGGATCTTTTATTTCAGAAGGAGGACAGCGTTATTTACCTGCCACTTGAAGTGTACTCACAGTTTCTCTCTTCCTTGGTAGTGGAGTTCCCACAAATTTATTTTTGATAGAGGAGAGTTGAGAAACAACATCAACAATACTCATGCGCTCTTGTGGTGATTCAATAGAGCAAAAGATTCCAATTTCAAATATGGAAATCAAGCATTCAGTGAATATATTGCTTCTCTTGTTCCTTAAATCTTAGTCATTGAGTTGTATTTGAAGAATAGTTGGATCTATGACTTGTGTCACTTGCTCAGGCAAAGCATCTTGGTCATTGAGTTGTATTTGAAGAATATTTGGATCTATGACCTGTGTCACTTGTTCAGGCAAAGCTCTCTTTACAAAACTATGAAGGCTTAAACCCTCTTTAAACATGTCATCGGTGGGACTCTTTCCGGTGAACATCTCCAATAATAGTATGCCAAAGCTAAATATGTCGCCATATGTCGATACTTCACTTCCTATGCCATACTCTACAATACACACAACAAGATGTAGTTAAGTGAATTGTTTAGAAAAATATCAACTACAATTAATTCTTTTAATTAATTCACTAGTATGAGAAAACTGGGGATCATAGATATTAATCTAGGTTTGTTAATCATGATAAGTCCATACTAATTATATCAAACTTTCACTAGAAAAATAAAATTAAAAAGAAAATAAGATGAATGGAATGGTTAAAATATGTGTAAGGACAATTACCTGGTGGGCAATAACCTATAGTTCCTCTTACTCCAATAGAACTTGATTCATTTGTAGAACAATCAAGCATTCCATTAGAAAGGAACTTTACTAACCCAAAATCACTCAAGTGTCCTGTCATTTCTTCATTGAGAAGAACATTGCTTGGTTTTAGGTCACAATGAACTATTTGAGTTTCACAGTGAAGATGGAGATACTCCAATGCAGAAGCAACATCAATGGCAATATTCAATCTCTGGAGAAAATTAAAGCCCTTGGCATTCCATCCAATCCAAAAGTTGGATGCAACCAACCATCTAAACTTCCATTAACCATGAACTCGTAAACCATAGCCTTGAAATCATTACCATGATAGTCAATACCTGAACAAGCTGTGAGCACTTTGACAAGATTTCGATGTCTTATTTTCCTTAGAGCTTCGCATTCAGCTATAAAACTCTTTGAGGCTCCATGGTGCATAAGATTAAGAACCTTCACTGCAATAATTCCCTCTTGATCAAGGACCCCTTTATATACAGAACCAAAACTGCCTGCACCAATTAAATTATCTGAAGAGAATCCATTAGTAGCTTTGAGAAGACTTCGATAAGACAACTTCAATAGCTCCTTCCCATAAGATGCTGACGGAGACTCTCTTTTTCTCTTTCTTGACAGGTAGGGAAACAAACAAATCAACACAAGTGTTGCACCGATAATCATAGAAACTGTCGTGATTATAATCATTAATGTGATAGTCAATCCCCTCTTTGATTGTTGAAGCTTACATGGAACTAGCCCCAAATCAGGCATGCCACCACAAAGATTTTTATTTCCTGCTAGTGATGTGGCACTTGCATTCTTGAAAACTCCTTCTATTGGTATTGTACCTTCAAAGTCGTTATAAGACAAATCCAACAACTCTAATGAACTAAAACCCTTCAGGAACTCTGGAATCTTGCCTGACAACATATTGTGGGAAAGATTCAATTGTCGAAGGCCTCTTAGTGAACTTAGAGTTGAAGGAACAGAGCCTCGAAACAAGTTGGCACCCAAGTCCAATAATTCTAGGCTCGTACAACTGCTAAGACCACTGGGAATCACTCCTGATAACATGTTCTCGGCAAGGTTTAGGTATCCCATATTTTTCGAATTTCCTACTTCCATGGGAATGGAGCCCGACAAATGATTTCCTGATAAGTAAAGACCCAATGATAAGGGGGAGGATCCAAAAATTTGTGGAGGTATGGGACCACTAAGATTGTTATTTGAAAGATCTAACTCTAGCAAATTTTTACAATTCCCAAGACTCGAGGGGATCATGCCTTGAAGCTTATTATTAGATAAATCCATGCGAAATAAATTCGTCATGTTTCCTACAAAGGAGGGAATAGATCCGGAGAAATCATTATGATCAAGAAACAATAAGCCCAGATTTGGTAGCTTTCCAATGCTAGAAGGAATGGAACCTGACAGTTTATTGTTTTCTGCAACTAGAAATTCCAATGAAACACAATCACCTATTGTAGAGGGGATGTTCCCGGATATTTGATTTTCATTTACGAAAATCATTCGGAGTTTTTTCGAAAAGTTGCAGAATTGTTCAGGCAGCTTCCCTCCAAAGTTATTATGGGCCATAGAAACTGCTAGTAAATTGGTGGCATTAGTCAAAGAGGAAAGAAACTCCAGCTCATCAGCTTTCCCACTTCCTAAATGGTTTGCAGAAACATCTAATTTCAGAAGCCTATGCAACTTTTCAAGAGAAGGCACTCTTCCGATAAAATTATTTCTGCCTAACTGAAGTGCTTCTAGTTGTGAGGCGTTTGAAATTGACGTTGGAATAGATCCTGTAAATTGGTTAACAGAAATGGAGAAAAATCGGAGATTTGAAAGAGAGACGCCTAAGCTCAAGGGAAGACTACCTTTTAAGTTGTTTTGTGCAATGTCTATAACCTCAATCAAAGAGAGGTTGAAGATGGAGGGAGGAAAAGTGCCCAAAAATTGATTTCCAAACAAGGATAAAATCCTTAGATTCATCAATTGGCCTAAAGTATCAGGGACAACCCCATGCAAATTATTTCTCTTCGCATAAAGTTGCTGAAGAGAAGAAAGATTGCCCAAAGATGGTGGGAGAGTCCCTATTAAATTATTGGTCCCCAAATGGATTTCTTTGAGCTTCAGTAAGGAGCCAAGCCCCGGACGGATTCCCCCTACCAGATTGTTATTTTGCAAAGAAAGTGACACAAGGTTAGAACAATTAGATAAGCTAGTGGGAATTTGACCACCAAATGAATTATTGTAAAGAGACAATACTTGCAGTCTTTGCAAATGGCCAATCTCAGTAGGAATCTCATGGCTGAAGCTATTGTTTTGAAGGTATAGCTCCCTTAAAAAGCTCAAATTACCAACATGTGGTGATATGGAACCTGAAAGTTTGAGGGAGCTCAGGTCCAACATTGCGACTCTCTGGTGCCTATGCCCACACGTGATGCGGTACCACTGGCAGAAGTGAAGGGTGTCATTCCATGAGTTCATGACCCCGAAAGTGTCATCAGTTATTTTGGCCTTGATTTCCAACAAAGCAAGTGGATCTGTATCGTTGTTCCTGTGGATGGCAAAGGCCTGCAAGCTGAAGCATAAGAAATGAATGATAGAAAAGAGGCACAAGGATGAGAAAGACAGTGACAAACTTCTGAAAGAAAACCCCATATATGCTGTTTGAGAGTTTACTAGGGTATAGATTGGTTGTCGATGGAAGGAAAAAGAGTAGTGGAATTGGTAGTTCAATTCATCAAGTAGAAAGCATATTTATAAAGACGGGATATGCGATACATTAATATGAAATAAAGTATTGCAATTTTTCTATACAAATTAAGAATGACACCAATTCGAAGTCTTAATAATGGTCAATGGGAAAGTCTCCAAGGACTTAAAAATGTGAATGTTTTGAAAAACTAAGAACTTACTATCAACTCTGGTGGAGCCATTTTTTGAAAAAACAATGAGAAATATATTATTCTTTTAAAAGAAAACAATGTGAAATCTCACTTTATTCAAGATGCCATTTTTTTTATCAAAAATTTTTTAAATTGACGGAATTTCCTTAAAGCATTTGACTAATTAAATATAAATATCTATAATCGACATAAATTTCTCAAACAATTGATTTGAAGAAAAATTAATACAGATATATAAATTAGGACACTATAAACAAGAAATCAGATATGACAATTTACAATAGTGTTTTCAAACCAAAATTTTCTACCTTAATATATAAATTCTGAAAATTCCAAGGTAAATATAACATAGTTATTTTAAGAAACAAACAATAAAATCAAATATTGAACATATAAAAGACATCAAAACAAATAGAAGCACATAACCTATAAGTGATATCATTTAATTAATACATGTTACCAACAGGCAATAACCTAGAACACAAATGTGCCTACAATCGCAACATATGTAAGGGAAAAGGTGGGAAATCAAAAAGAAAATATTAAGAACAAAGAAAATAAAAATTTACCTATTTTAGACAGCTCCCGAAGACTGTTTACATACCTTCTCAACAGGAAGATCAGGTTCACGTAGATCTATTGATTTCTACCGAAAATTTGATGGAGCTTCCACCACAAAGTGGATATTTTCCCCAATTAGATATTCAGATAAGTTTAACAAGAAGCATAAATATCCATTTAGGACCATCAATAAATAGATTAATTTTTCCT
Source organism: Hevea brasiliensis (assembly GCF_030052815.1). NCBI lineage: Eukaryota > Viridiplantae > Streptophyta > Magnoliopsida > Malpighiales > Euphorbiaceae > Hevea > Hevea brasiliensis. The sequence goes on from NC_079500.1 coordinate 7,210,031, forward strand.
TGACTTACAATCATACACATAATCCATAGTTCAAGTTGAACTAGTGCATATATATATATATAGCTAAGATAATTTTAGAGGATAAGAAAGCTAAGATGTTCATTACAAGTGTGTGTGTAACATAATAAAGATAAGGATGTCTTAAAAGTGTTGTATTTGCATTTCAGTAATGCATGTATAGTTTAGGACTGGGTTTACATTATTCAAAATGTATGAAAGGAATGAATCTTTATTATGACTGATAATTGTTTGTACAAACGCTTATAAGTCAGCTTATAATAATAATAATAATAATAATAATAAGTTAGGGAAAAAAGATTTTCATTTTGGTGTTTCTAAGCACCATGCTTTTAAGCTAGGGGGTGTTTGGTCTAATTTATGAAAATTAACTTATAAATAGCATTTAAATTTTTAGGTAGTTACATGATTAGTTAAAATACTTATAAGTGATAGATAAATAGCTGATATATTTGATAAAAAATAGCTTATAAATAGATTTTTATTATTAAAATTACTATTCAGTGAAATTTTAAAAATTAATTGAAGGCAATATAATAAAATATTTAATTAAATTAATTTATAAGTACTAAAAAAACAACTAGTCTCCCCTTAGCTTATTTTTTTAGCTTGTAACTCAACTTATAAGTTTAGTCAAGAAATATATGTCCTGACCTTTATTATTATTTAATAAAATCTCTCTCTATATATATAATAGACTTATAAGTTGAAAAAAATATTATAAACAAATAGTTAAGTTTATTTTTATAATTTATAAGCTGGTTTGATTAACTTATAATAAGCTAAGACAGTACACTTTTTTAATTTGATCAAATAAATTTTTTAATAAGTAATTTATTATATTATTTTTATTTAATTTTAAAATTTCATGATAAATTTTCATTTAATTTTAAAATAATTTAACATTATTTTTAGTTACTTTAATAATAATTGTTCTTATGAGTAATATTTTACTAAAAATATCAATTGTTTATAATTATTTGTAAATATTTTAATTAAATAATTAACTATTTAAGATTTTAAATGTTTATAATCTCTAGAAGGTGCCATTAGAAATGAAGTTCAATCCAAAATCTCCACACATGTAGACTGGGACAAGATTTTTTGGGCTTAAGATCGCAGGCTAAATGGCTAATGGCTGTTGGTTGTGGAGGAAGAAAAAGGACTGGACTTAGAGCATCAAGAGAAAGCATTTTTATAGAGATGGGATGGATGTCAATAATAGCGTTCGCAGTGCTAACTTAAAATAAATAAAATATATTTTTGAATATATAATAGGCTGAATACTATTGATTGAAGATTTAATAGGCTGAATAATATATAAAATAAATAAAATTTATAAATTTATATTTCAAATTTATTATAAATCAGATTTAAAAAATAAATTTTTTCAGTATAGTAATAAACTTGTCTTGCATATGTTAGGACTCCGACAAGCTGGATTCACAAATGCTTGGGGTATTTTTAAATTAGGAAGTGAAGAATTTTTGATGCTGCTAACCTATAAAATTAGGGGATGAAGACTAAAGTAAACACCACGGCTAATCATGATTAATATTTAATTAGAAAGTGAAGATCACGTTTACATCTTTTTGATATTACTGTTGGAAATTGGAGGGCGAGAAGGATGGACTTAAATGAAACTTTATTATGAAGGATTAAACTGAAATTTTACAATCCCCTCATACCCAATACTTATACACATAATCACACGTTACACAATGAACCTGGGCCATGTCCCCAGTTCAATCCCCTCTCCTCCCATGTACCTATCGATAAAAAAAAAAAAGAAAACTAACGCATATTTATACATGCTCTAGGTCAATGGAAGAAGCTCCAATGATGGCGGTGAGAAGCTTCTCCAAGAGTCTCGATTTTTCTGCAGCTTGAAGAAGTTTCAAAAGCCTTGAGAGTCTGTAAACTTATGCTTTCTCACTAAGTATTTGTAAAGAGTATTCTAGACTATAGTCGGTGATGAATATCTCAATACTCCTCCTCAGCACTGACTCTCTCTTAATGTATGTCTGCTAATCATGCCAAGTAGTCTTCTAAAGTAGTCGAGTTTTGCACCATTGAGCCCTTTTGTGAATATATCTGCAACTTAGTTTTCGGTCTTGACATATCTCATTTCAATGTCATCTTTAAGCACATTCTCTCTTATGTAGTGGTAATGTACCTCTCACATGTTTCGTTCTTGCATGAAATTTTGGATTCTCTGCTAGTTGGATTGCAGAATTGTTTTGATAGTATAACTTCACTCTATAGTTTTTGGGTTGAAATATATCTTTCAATAATTGTATTAACCATTTACATTCTTGAGCTGCTGTAGCTGTTGCTCTATACTCTGCCTTGATACTTGATAGAGATATTGTCGGTTGTTTGTTACTGCACCAGGAGACAAGTCTTGATCCAAGATTGAACACATATCCTGTAGTTGAGCTCCTTGTATCATGGTCGCCAGCATAATCAGCATCACAATGCCCGACTACCTCACATTTTTTGTCTTTCTTGTATATTATACCATAGTCACTTGTACCTTGAATGTATCGCAGAATTCTCCACGCAACTTCTAAGTGAGGCTGCTTCAGTTTTTGCATAAATCGACTTACCAAACTCACCACGTATGAGATATTTAGCCTCATGAGGTGAGATATATTAGACTGCCAATTAGTTGTCTATACATAGTCACATCTTCTAAGTCATTTCCCTCAGCAGAGCATAGCTTTGTATGTACTTCCACTAGAGTTGAAATAGGCTTGCACTCTAGCATTCTGTACTTCTTTAAAAGATCCTTAGTATAATTCATTGGTATACGAAGAGTCCTTCATTTTTTCATTCTACTTCAAGACCAATGAAATGCTTTAACTCTCCTAAGGCTTTCATTTGAAAATGTATCGATAGATTGGCTTGGATTTGATGAATCTCATCTTTGTCATCTCCTATGATGACAATATCATCGACATATACTAGTATTATAGCCAACTTACCATTTTAAGCTTTCAAAAACAAGCTGGAGTCTGCTTGTGCCATCATATAATCACTTTGAATTAGGAACTTGTTTGCTGGTTTTATAAGCACCGCAAGTGCACGGATCGCTAACAAGTAATAAAGTGATGAGTAGAGTATCGTTCATACGATGAGTTATAGGCGTAAGTACTAAACTATACAACAATCTTAATTGTTTAAACTGCCAAAGGTTATAAGAGGGTAAATTCTAAACTAAGATAAATAACTGTTGAGAATTAAAGAAAGTAAATCCGGAAACTTAAGGAGAATTCTAATTATGTGAATAATTCTGGAATTTTAGATTTCACACCTTCACCTTGTTATGATTTTAATGTTGCTTTATCAATAGATTAAGTATTTGTTTCTTTGATAGAAATTAATCCTAAGATATCCTAGATCCTCTTTCAAGGTATTTAAGGTGTATTTCAATTAGAGCTGATGGGGGCCGAATCCACCAAAAATAATTCCTACTCTCTAAAACTCAAATAAATTGCAGTTAGGATGAGTAGAGTCAAATCCACAGGGACTGATATTTTGCCAATTCTCTGAAAGCCAAGTAAACACAGATAAAATTGAAACGAGGGAATTTATGCGAAATATAGTTAAATTAAATAATTATAGATCAATAATGAAAAAAATCAAATTATGCAATCATTTAGCAAAGGTAATCTCAGTAAAGTTCATAAGTTGATCATCGACACAAAGAATAATCTTAAAACACTGCAATAGATTGGTTAAAGTTATTGAAAACTCTTTTAATAACCTAATCTTTCCTTAATTTTGGATTAATCAGTTATGCGCCTATGATTAACCCCTTATTAACGAACAATCCTGACATGCGCCTAGGATTCAATATGCTAATAGCATAAAGAATTAGAAAGACCTGACCCTAACCAACAAGATCAACAAGCGTGATTGTTCAGATTAGATTATATATTCCTATAGCACAACCTGAAAATCTGGGTATAATCAAATCATGTTACCTGCCACTTATTATCAAAATATCTAAACAATTGCGGATTTAGATATTCAATTGTTGAGTTGATATCTTATCAATTGCACAACGAGCTCTTATTTAGGGGTGGCCATGGTTCAGGAATCGCCGGTTACAGTTTCTGAACCGCCAGTTTAGGTTCAATGAAATCATGAACCTGAACCAAACCACCAGGGGACGGTTTGGAAGACAGTTCCTGAACCGCCGGTTTCGGTTTGAGCCTCGGTTTAAAACGGTTTGAAGGGCAATTCGAAAAAGAACGGTTCAAGGCAGTTTGGAGGACAGTTTGGAAATGGTTTAGGGATGGTTTAAGGGTAGCTTAGACCAAAAAAATTAGAGAAAAATTTTATTGATTCAAAATTTAAGTTATATTTGTAAAAATATTTTAATTTTTCTTAGAAATCTTTCAATCAAAATAAAATAAGAAAAAAAAGAAAGAAAATAATTTATCTTTAAGAAAAATTTAATAAATAAAGACTTGAACCTGATTAAAAAACTAGAGATGAAATTAATTTTTTTTAAAGAAATTAGCAAAAAGTGTATGAACTTAATTTTGCCTAAATATCCCTTTAGGATTTAGAGGAATAAAAATTTCTAGTTCTATTACTTGCCTTTTTTTAAAAATTATATAATAATTGATAATTAAAAAGTATAAAAGAGAAAAAAAATTAAAATAGAGGGTATTGGAAATTTTATTGAGGATTTAAAGTAATAACAAAGTAATTGAGATAGTATTGAAAATTTCAGTAAGTATATAAAATAATAAAGTAGGAAAATTGAGAGAGTATTGGAAATTAAAATGAGTGTAGAAAATAATTATTTAGAGAATTTGAGAAAAATTGAAAAAATATTAAGAATTGAAGAAAATGCAGAGAATAATTGTGTAGAGAATTAATGATATATATAAATGAATTAGGAGTGAGGTAACATATTTATTGAATTTTTTTATATTTAAATCGCCGGTTTAATCCGGTTCGAAATCGTCGGTTCAATCCGGTTCGGAACCGCCGGTTCACGGTTCTTAAAAAATATGAACCTGAACCAAATCACAGAAGGACGGTTTCGGTCCGGTTCGAAGTCGGTTCCGGTTTTGACCGATTTTGGTCCGATTTTGACCGAATCGGTTTCCGTTCAAAACCGGACCGTGGCCACCCCTACTCTTATCTAACTAACTTTGGAAAAGAGAGAAAAAGTAGGTATAAAACTTGTTCATCCTAATTTCCCTTCCTATTTAAAATATAATCTTTCCAAAATTAGGCCTGAAGTCAATCAAAATACAATCTTCAGTCATGCATTTGACTCTGTCTTTGCTTTGTATCTGCGCGACCTTAAGTTGTGGGCACGACTCAATGGACAGTTTTTGGAAATTGGCCCATGACATGCGAAATTCTAGCCAACAGTTCAAATATTCACAAAAAGCATCCAAAATCTCCACTTTTGCAATCATTCACCATCACCTAGCCAAAAAACACAAAACCAAATAAATTTCAACTTATTTATTTCAATATTTTCTCAAAATATCAAGCAAAACCAATAAAATATATGCCAATTATGCACATTATCAAGAGCCAAACCCTACTTTTATTGGTGATTAGTCCTAATCAAAACCCTTTGAGATCTATGATTAATTTTGAAACTCCACAAAGGTTATCAGCCTATCTCTAGGTCAGATTTCCTAGGTTCAAAATCTTGATTTTTCAATACTAATCTTCACCTCTTAGTTTCTCAATTAGTATCTTAGATCATGACTAGGTGGGTACCAACATATAGCATGCAATAAGAATACAAGAGATTGAATCAAAGAACAAAACTCAATTCTATTAAATAAAACTCAATATATATCTATAACAAAAGTCAAGAATGCTACTTTCCAAATTTCAGAATTTAAGGAGTTACTTACTCATGGTGAGTTTAACAAACACAATGTAATTAAAGTAAAAGCACATAAAACCAATATGAAGACTAAGAATAAAAGAACTGAGGGAGGATTCTGTAGTTGTGAACTTGTGAAACTTTGGCTGAGAAGTTTGTCCTTAGCATTGATGTGATCCTTCTTCAAGACGGCTAGGGTTCCTCAGGAAAGTTTCTCTCAAAACTCTCCCCTTGTATATGTATGTGTATGTATCTGTGTATCTCCCCTCCTTTTCTTCTCTCTCCTTATGTTTTCTGCAGGCCTCTATTTATATTAGGTGTCCTAGGGTTAAGTCTTAGAGTCCCCAGAGCATTAAAAGTCCAATTGGTGCGCTAAAATAGGAGTTAGAGTCGGATTTAGAAAGTTGTTGAAATGTAATACATGGCCCGTGTGTCACTACACGGCTTAGGGCATGTAAGTTGCTGGAGCTGATGGCCTCTTTTCGGATGGGGGGAGCAGTAAGTTACACGGGCCTTGGATGCTTACATGGCTCGTGTACTTGTGCATGCTCCATTTACTTCTTCAAGCCTTAGCAATAGAAGGTTACACAGCCTGTGTACTGTGGCTTTGCTGCAACTTCTTCATGGCTAGGCAGAAAGTTACATGGGTCCAGGGCTGTGTTTACACGACCCGTGTCAACTTGCCTTGCTTCTTAAGTTCTTTCAAGCTTCTTTCTTTGCTTCTATGCCTAAAAATTTTCTTCAAAATACCTAAAAATATGCAGAAAATATAGATTTTAGTATGGATTAATGAAATTTACAAAAACTAATAAAATTATCAAGTATGCATGCAATTACCTATCTAAATGCCATGAAATATTGTACAATTGTGCTTAAAAACATATATATAATATAAGTGTATTAGAACTCTACTATCTTCCTATACCTCTTGGTGCTTGCTTCAACCCATAGAGTGCCTTCTTTAGCTTGCATACATAGCCAAGGTTTTGCAATACTTTCAAACCCTTGAGGTTGCTCCATGTATATCTCTTGATCCAATTCTCCATGTAGGAATGCATTCTTCACATTCGTCTATCGGAGCTTCCAGTCCTTAGAAGCAGCTAAGGCTAATAGAACCCATACTATTGTAATTTTTGCCACTGGACTAAATGTCTCATCATAGTCCAACCCATATTTTTATGAGAATCCTTGAGCCACTAATCGAGCTTTATACCTCTCAACTGATCCATCTGGATGTCTCTTTATTTTATAAACCTATTTGCAGGATATAGGCTTTACGTCTTTGGGCTTTGGTACCAATTCCCAAGTCTCATTCTAATTTAAGGCCTTTATTTCTTCTTCCATAGCCTTCCTCCATTCCTTATTTAAGGATGCCTCCTCATATGTGATGGGCTCTTTCATGTTGCCATCCTCAACAATGGCTGCATTAGCATATTTTAGATTTGGCTTTCTTTGTCTCTCTGATCTCCATAATTGTAGCTGAACTTTTTCTCTATCTCTATCTTCTTGAACTTCCTTAAGCCGACTTGGTTGCAATTCCTCTGATGTCAGTTGATGCACTCCTGTGTGCCATAGAGATTTAGCTTTTTCCAATGACTTGCCACTGACTTGTTCATTATCTTGTGTCTCTTCAACTTTTCATCTTGTTCAAACCTTTCTTGTAGCTTCTCCTCAATTTCCTTTGAATCGGGTTGAGGAGACCACCAAAATGAAGTGTCATCAAATATCACATTTCTTGAACTATAGCACTTTCCTGTTGTGGGATCACAACATTTCCATCCCTTTCTTTAGTTATCATGACCCACGAATATGCATCTAATTGCTTTCTTGTTGAACTTACTCTGCAAATAATTAGGCAGAAACACATAACATGCATAGCTAAAAACTCGAAAGTGACTTACAGTGGGTTTGATGTTCCACAGCTTCTCGAAGGGTGAAATATATCCAAGCAGTGCTAGTGGTAGTTTATTAATCACATGAGTAGTCGTTTTCATGCATTCTGCCCAAAACCAAGGTGGAACATTCTTTGCATGTAGCATGCTTCTACAGATCTTTGTAAGATGTCTATTATTTCTTTCAGCTACTCCATTCTGTGGTGGAGTATTTAGACAAGTCAGTTGCCACCATATCTTGCACTCTTGCAGATACTTTGAGAATTCAAATGAAGTATATTCGCCTCCATTATCGGTTAGAAGAGATCGAATTCTCTAATCAAGTTCTTCTTTTTCTGCGGTCTTTTTAAACTCTTTAAACTTGCACAGAGCTTTTGATTTATTCTTCATAAAGTATACCCAGGTGTATCTTAAGAAATCATCAATAAAGGTTATCATAAACAGATAACCATTTATGGATGGTTGCTTCACTGGGCCAAATACATCTGAATGAACCAACTCAAGAGGCTCCTTTACCTTGTACTTTGAATCATCAAATGGCAGTTGATGTGCTTTCCCATACTGGCATCTAGCACATATTGCATCCTCTTGAATATTGAGCTAAGGAAGTCCTATAAGCATAGACTTCCTCATCATTAGCTTCAACTTATGGTAACTCAAGTGCCCTAGGCGTGCATGCTATTGATCAGCCGTCTCACTTTTTTTAGTCTTGTCAACATAAGCTGTTTGTGATAACATCACATAAACAGACTCCAAACGTCTACCCTCCATGATAGGTAGATTGGTAAGTTTTAAACTTTGGCACATCTTAACATCATTAGGCCTGAACACCACATAGTTGCTAAAAGATATTAGCTGAGATACAGATAAAAAGGTTCTTGGTCATACCTTCCACATTGTAGACATTTTGTAACTGCACAGGCCATGGACTATTGTGAGGAGCTATAACAGTTTTGCTAATTTGAGTTATTGGCAGTCTAGAGTTATTGGCAATTACCACAACTGTCTCCCATTAAATTTTAACATTCCCAATAATTTTTCTTTATCACCAGTCATATGATTGGAGCAGCGTGAATCCATGATCCAATCTTTTTTATAATTGATTTGTCCTTCGCCTGTGACAGTGAGTGCAATCTCCTCTTGTGATTCAACACTGCTGAATTTCATAGGCTCTTCTTGCTCAGTGAACTTATCATTATTGCTTGGCTTTATAGCAGAACAAGAAGCTTGAAAATCCCATTCATCTTCAATTTCAACTTTAGATTATGACGTTGTCGCAATGTTCCCTGCTCTTTTATGCCAGCAATCTTGAGCATAGTGGCCTTTTTTGTCACACTCACAACACTAATAATTATTGCGATAATTTGTCTTGTCCTCGGTCTGATTATGGTTGTTCTAGTAGTGGTGAGCTCCCCCTTGTTGCCAACTCCTTCTTGGTTGATGATTTCGCCATCCTTCTTGTTTTGATCTTCCCCCTATTCTTGATCTCGCAACTTTTGGATCCTTCTTCTTGCTCTTCTTTTTACTGAATAGAGCTTTCTCATTTTCTTTGACTGAGACTTTAGACATTTGATTGTCTAGAGCCTCCTGATTAGCTAAAATATTTTCTAACTCATTCAAATTTGGCTCTTTAGCCCATTGATGGGTTACTGTAATAAGAGCATTAAACTGGGGGCGATATCCATGGATTATGATTCTCTTCATTCTAGTCTCAGTAATGTGATTTTGAGGATCCAATTTTGAAATTTCTTGACATAGAGATTTAACTTTAGTGAAATATTTACTTACCTTCATGTCTTATTGCGAGATTGATAACAGCTCATTCTCGAGTTGTTGCAACTTTGCGTCATTCGTCTGAGCGAATAACTCAGCAAGAGTGTCCCATGCCTCTTTGGGGGTCTTTGCATCCTTGATGGGTTGCAACAATTCATCCTTCACTGAGATTGACAAAGCATACATAGCTTTGCCAGACCTAGCCTTCCTTTTCTTGAGGTATTCGGAATTGGTTGGAGTTGATGTTTTAGCTCCTCCAACAATCTCCCACAAATCTTGACCAAGGAGATAAAACTACATATGAGTACTCCAAGTACTATAATTATTATTATTGAGTTTTTCTAAAGTGCTAACCAAAGTCGACATGTCCGCCATAATGATTTGGTCATTTGCTCCAATAAATTAACCAAGCTTGGTCCCTAACCAACAAGCTTTACAATCCTAGACTGTCCACGAGCAGAATCTCCTTCAATTCCACATCGATGACTGGCAGTGCCACTTCTTGGCAACTTAACACGATCTTCGACTATCTGCTTTTAAAAGATTTGGTCCTAGACCAATGCGTTCCACAGCCTAGCTGTGTCTGATTGAGTCTCTTATTATAGCACTTAAGTTTTCATGGTCATTGACCATTGCCTCTAATATCGGTCCCTGACAACCAAACTCTGATACCACTTATTAGAAATTGGAGGATGAGAAGGATGGACTTAAATGAAACTTTATTATGGAGGATTAAGCTGAAATTTTACAATCCACTCATACCCAATACTTGTACACACAATCACACGTTAAACTTTCAAATGAAAGTGTAAAAACACATTCTGCACTCTTTTACTAACTCACGTGCACACACTTTTGGCACTCAGACTATTTAGACATTAGGACACTCTCACACACTTACACGCTAGTGTTGCTCTCAACACTTTCTCACTTTCATTTACTTGCACTGGTACACAGCACACACTAACACATATTTATACATGTTCTAGGTCGGTGGAAGAAGCTCCAACGATGGCGGTGAGAAGCTTCTCCAAGAATCTCAATTTTTCTGCAGCTTGAAGAAATTTCAAGAGCTTTGAGAGTCTGTAAACTTATGCTTTCTCACTAAGTATTTGTAGAGCGTATTTTAGATTATTGGAGGGGGGGAGAGTCGGTGATGAATATCTCAATAATTACTAGTCTTCCATTAATTTCCTTTATTAATTAGGCTTTTGCAAGGAAAAAAGAGGCTGGCCCCGGCCTTGTGCTTCATTTTTCTAAAACATTCCATTAATAAAACTAAAAAAAGATAAGAATTAAAAATAAATAAATCCGTATTAAGCATCAAGGTCTTAAAGCAATTAGTCCAAACAAAATTTCTTCTCGACGTGTATTTGGGTAGGAGTTATTTGAAAACCAGACAAAACGATGATCACTATGCACAAATCTTCTTCATAGCAACAGTTGAAATTATTTTCGTTGAGTACTTTCGATATTTAAAAAAAAAAAAAGACTTTCTTTGATGCTGCTAACCTATAAAATTAGGGGATGAAGACCGAAGTAAACACCAGGGTTAATCATGATTAATATTTAATTAGAAAGTGAAGATCACGTTTACATCTTTTTGATACTAATCTTCCATTACTTTTCTTTTTATATTAATTAGGCTTTTGCTAGGAAACAAGATGCTGGGCCAGGACTCTGGAGAATTGACTCAACCTAACCGATTTGAATCAGGACAACTAACTTAAATTTTAATTAAAAATAAATAAAATAACCCTTTAAAGATTGATTTACATAATAAGAGAGATTTATTAAGTATGCGAATTTTCAAGCTCAAATAGCACAACTGAACTCTTGAAGAAAGGTGTTAGTTTTGTTAAATATCTTATCTCCTGGTGGAGACGGGCCCTCGCCGACAGTGAAGTTGGGAAGCTTGCCTTTCTCCCTTGCTCTAGCTCAACTATTAAAATAATTTTACTTCATAATTTTGATTAAAAGTTATTTGAGTCAAGCCATTATAATTGTGAACCTTACTCTAATGCATTTGTATTTTGGTAGTAATGCAAATTGATTTAGATAATCCTTTAATTAAAAAATAACCCTTTAAAAATTGATTTAGATAATAAAAGAGATTTATTTGGTCATCGAATTTTCAAGTTTGAATATCACAGTTGACCTCTTGAGAAAAGGCGTTAGTTTTGTTAGATGCCTAATATGAAGACGGGCCATCGCCTGACAATGAAGTTAGGGAGCTTGCCCTTGCCCCTTTACTCGAGCTCAATCCAATATCCCACGGTCCAAGACAGTTTAGGCAGCCTTACGAGGCCCTTGACCAGCCCATTGCAATCAGACCCAGCTTCTTTGATCAACAAAAAGTTAAAAATCACCAGGATCATTGTGTTTTTGGGTTCTGCTTCGAGTCTTGTTTTGATTGAAGTTTTGTGGCTTTGAAGGTTGGGTTTGCTTTTGTGGAGATTTTGTCTTTATTTTGTGAGTGATAGTCCGCAGAGCTTCTACTGTTATTGTTTTGATCCAGATGCCATTCGCTGGGCAAACCATTACTGAGGTGGTCATTGCCCCTGTTGCTTCCTCGCATCTGTTCACTTTGGTTCTTGTAGTCTGAATTTTGGTCAATGTTGCTTTGCTTTGCTGGTCTGGGACGCTCATTCATTTTTCTTATCTTGCCGCATTTTGACATGCTGCTCCTACCCTTAGATCTACATCTACGAGGAAAGGGTTTCTCATTGCTGGAAATGAGGCGGAGGCAGCTGAACACTAGCAAACCACAATATTTTATGGTTGAATTCAGACTTGATTATTATAACCATCTAGTATGCCTTAGCAATATAACACGAGTTGAGATGACCATGTCACAAATTTAAGAAAGAGATCAGTGAGATATGAAAGATATGATAAATTCATATGCACACGTAAACCCAACTATTAAAATAATTTTAGTTAATAATTTTGATTCAAATAATTTATATTAAAAGTTATTTGAGTCTATTACATCACTCATGCTTCAGAGAATGTTTTCATAGGCAAATTGAATAACGAAAAAGAAATCAATTAATTTGATTTGGGAAGTTGGCTTATTGGGTAATTAATTTAAACAGAATAATAAAAAAATGAAACATCCCTGGTATAATCCTTTCAACAAGTACTTAATTATCACTTAATCTGCTTCTCCCAATTCATAAGAAAACAAAAATTTTGTAGCCAAATAAGAAAAGCATTTTCTACAAAACAGAGTAGTGGTGGCTGCACCGAGTGCCTAAGGATCACAAGACCGTTGAGCTACATTATTGCAAAAATAGATATTAGCAAGGAAAGGAGAGACCACAAGCTTCATAGCAAACAAAGTACTAACTATACCCTGTGAGAAGCAGCATTACAAGCATATAATTATTGGCAGTAGCTACATTACATATATCCAGCATAGCCAAAAAGGCACATTTTGGAAACATTAGATAGTAAAGCCATTACAAACTTATAATTAACTCCATATAGATAGAAAGATGTTATTTATGCTTCATGGCAATCAACCAGCATTTGCCATCCCAATCATCAACCTTGCGCACCTGAGATAGAAAATAATTAGATCTATCATGCTTCTATTTCACAAATATATAATTGAAGTCACAAAGAATATTCAATTTTTTTTTAATATCTTATGAGCAGGGAATAGAGATTTTGTTAATGGCATAACAAGTTGAATCTTTTATTTCAACAGGAGGATAGCATCATATACCTGCCACTTGAAGTGTATTCACTGTTTATCTCTCCCTTGGTAGTTGAGTTCCCACAAATTTATTTTTGATAGAAGAGAGTTGAACAACAACATCGCCGATATTCATGCGCTTTTGTGGTGATTCATTAGAACAAGAGATTCCAATTTCAAATATTGAAATCAAGCATTCAATGAATATATTGCTTCTCTTGCTCCTTAAATCGTGGTTATGGTTTGATGTTGCGGCTACATTGAGTTGCATTTGAAAAATACTAGGATCTATGACTTTTGTCACTTGTTCAGGCAAAGCTCTCTTAACAAAATTGTGAAGGCTTAAACCCTCTTTAAACATGTTATCGGTGGGCCTCTTTCCTGTGAACATCTCCAACAATAGTATGCCAAAGCTAAATACGTCACCAAATGTGGATACTTTGCTTCCCATGCCATACTCTGCAATACATACAGACTGACATAGTTAATTGAATTTTCTTAGAAAAATATCAACTGTAGCTAAAACATATTTCAGGATAATTACCTGGAGGGCAATAACCAATCGTTCCTCTTACTCCAATAGAACTGAACTGATCTGTAGAGCAATCGACTATGCTATTGGAATGGAACTTTACCAACCCAAAATCACTCAAATGTCCACTCATTTCTTCATTAAGAAGAACATTGCTCGGTTTTAGATCACAATGAACAATTTGCATTTCACAATGAAGATGAAGATACTCCAATGCAGAAGCAACATCAATAGCAATATTCAACCTTTGAAGAAAATTTAAAGCCCTTGGGACTCCATCTGATCCAAGAGTTGGATGCAACCAAGGATCTAAACTCCCATTAACCATGAAATCATAAACCAAAGCTTTGAAATCATTACCATGATAGTCAATACCTGAACAAGCTGTGAGTACTTTGACAAGATTTCGATGTCTTATGTTCCTTAAAGCCTCACATTCAGCTATAAAACTCCTTGAAGCTCCACGGCTCGTAAGATTAAGCACCTTCACCGCAATAATGATTCCCTCTTGATCGAGGACCCCTCTATACACAGACCCAAATCTGCCGGTACCAATCAAATTTTCTAGAGAGAATCCATTAGTGGCTTTAAGGAGCCTTTGATAAGACAGTTTCAGGAGTGAATTCCCATATGATCCTGATGCAGACTCTCTTTTCCTCTTTCTTGAGAAATAAAGAAATAAACAAGTAAGCACAAGTGCTATGGCCACGAGTGCAAAAACTATAGAGATTATTGTCTTCAACTTTCCAGTGAGTCTATTTTTTAGTTTCTTAAATGTGCATTCAGGAAGCCCAAAATCAGGTATGCCACCACAAAGATTCTTATTCCCTGTTATCAATGTTGCACTTGCATTTCTGAAAATGCCTTCCTTCGGTACCATTCCTTCAAAATTATTGTAAGATAGATCCAAAAGCTCTATTGATTCAAAGCTCTTTAGAAATTCTGGAAATTTGCCAGACAAATTGTTTTGAGAAAGATTCAATTGTTTAATGGCTCTTAATGAACTAAAAGATGAAGGAATGGACCCTTCTAAGTGATTGGCATTCATGCATAGGAGTTCTAGACTTGTGCAATCACCAAGAGTATAGGGAATGACTCCTGATAACATGTTATGAGAAAGGGATAGATACCCTAAATTTTTCAACTTTCCTACTTCAAGGGGAATGGAGCCAGACAAGCGATTTTCAGATAAATCAAGGCCAATTGCAAGGGAAGAAAGTCCAACAACTTTTGGAGGTATGGGACCACTGAGATTGTTTGTAGAAAGATCTAATGCAAGCAATTTTTCGCAATTGCCAAGACTAAAAGGGATCATGCCTTGAAGGTTATTGTGGGATAAAGAAACTATAATTAAATTTGTCAAGTTTCCTATAGAAGATGGAATAAATTCCAAGAGATCATTAGATTCAAGATAAATCTCTTGTAAATTTTGAAGCTTCCCAATGCTGAAAGGTATGGTACCTGAGAGTTTGTTCGACGATGCATAGAAGCCATTCAAGTTAACGAGAAACTCTATCCCGGTTGGGATTTTTCCAGATATTTGATTGTTTTCTATGTCAATCATCTGGAGCATCCTTGAAAAGTTGCCAATGTGTGCAGGCAGCTGTCCGCCAAAGTTGTTGCGGCGTATGTCTATTACTTGTAAAGTGGTGGCATTAATCAAATCGTAAAGAAACTTCAAGTCATCAGCATTCCCACTTCCAAGATAGTTGTTACTAAGGCTTAATGCTGAAAGCCTATGCAACTTTTCAAGAGAAGGCACACTTCCTCTAAGATTATTTGAGGATAGAAAAAGAGATCCAAGATTTGAGGCATTAGAAATTGAGATTGGAATGGATCCAGTGAGTGTGTTGGAAGTAATGGAAAAGAATTGGATGTTTGGAAGAGAATTGCCTAAGCTTAATGGGAGATCCCCCTGTAAGTAATTACCTGACAAGTCTAAAGCCTCGATCGAAGAGAGATTGAAGATTGAGGGAGGTATAGGACCCGATAACTGATTATCACACATGGATAATTCCCGTAGATTCATTAATCGGCCTAAAATATTAGTGAGATGCCCATGCAAACTATTCTCATATGCATACAGTTGCGTAAGAGATGTCAAATTCCCTAGAGATTGAGGAACAGTTCCTGTCAGATTGTTGGCACCCAAAAAGATTGTTTTAAGCTTTAGTAAGGAGCCAAGCCACACAGGGAAACTCCCTACCAGCTTGTTGTGCTCCAAAATAATGGCAACAATGTTTGAACAACCAGATATATTTGAAGGAATCTCACCACCAAATGAATTGTTATGAAGATATAACTCTTGCAATCTACCTAATTGGCCAATTTGAGGAGGGATTTCATGGCTGAAGCTATTGTTTTGAAGGTACAACTTCCTTAAAAAGCTCAGATTGCCAACATGTGGAGACAAGGAACCTGAAAGTTTGACGGATTGTAGGTCTAGAACCGTGACCCTTTGGTGCCTTCGACCACAAATGACACCATGCCAGTGGCAGAAGTGAAGAGAGCTGTTCCATGAACTAAAGACCCCGAAAGGGTCATTAGTTATTCTGGCTTTGAATTCCAGCAAGGCTAGTCGGTCAGTCTCATTGCTCTTGTGGATGGCAAAGGCTGGCAAGCTAAAGCATAGGAAATGAATAATGGCAAATAGGCCGAAGGATGGCAAATATGCTGACCAAGTACTGCATGAAGACCCCATAAATGTAGTTTGGAAGCTTTTGAGGGTCGGTTAAGGATTATTACACAGGCTAATAGCTGTTGGTTGTGGGGGAAGGAAAAATACTGGATTTGACTGGGTTTTTTGAAACTAGCTTGATGGATTTCTTAAAGGGCAAGCATATTTATAGAGATGGGATTGCTGTCAATAATATAGTAATTGTAATGCTGGCTTTATTTTATTTTTAGTGAAATCATACGGCATTCAGGATTGTTTTAGCAATCATTACAAATAACCCTAAAAGATTATGACCAAATGGAAAAAAAGTTCTTTTTCGGCAGGGACCAAAAAGTTCTTAATTTTTTTCCTATTGTTTTCTCTTGTGATTCAAGTCCCCAAACCATAACAATAAAAATTATTATACGTCATTTATCTAGTATAAACTTATCTATATTTATATAAATATGATAAATTTGGTGTCAAAATAAATTTCATTAAAATGTTATAAATGGTGTTCTATTAAATTTTTTTTCCTATTTATTCATTTCGCCTCCACTCCTCTAACAATTTTACAGCATCAATTAATGACACTTAGTGACATGTAAATACTACAATAGACCTATAAAGCATTTAATAAAAAAAATTATTACAATGGTCAAAATTTATTTAGTACTAAAAAAACTAAAGGTGGAAATTATAAATTATATAAACTAAAGTAACCTTTTTATTTTTTCACTATAATTTTAAAATTATGTAATTAATTCTTTATAATAAAAAATGTTACTATAATAGTTACAAATTAATTAATACTAAGAAAACTAAAAGACATAGTTGTAAACTATATAAACCAATATTATACATCAAAAATTAAATTAGTCACCTCCTAATACAAATAGGAAAATGTCCAATGAAGAATTTCTCTTTCAAATTTACCGAATGATATTTTAATAGGTAAGATGATGAACAATTTGCACAAATATCATTAAGGTTATATTCATCTTATAAGAATTTATGTATATGCATTTTATTGGCATCTCATTACGTATTCTTTATATTTATTTTTAATTTATATTTTATTTTATTTATATTTTCATAATAGTTATTTTTAAAATATTTTAAGTAAATTAAATATAAATATATTGAAAAAAAAACTATATAATAATATCTTTATCCATTTAAATAATATATAATAGTGATTGTTGCGCGGGCAAAAACCTAGTTTTAGTAGTAACAACATCTCCTAATTTCATATATAAAATTTATCCTAACTTCATTCATATATATTGTTAGCTCAGTTCCCTTATATTTGTATCTTAGAAATCATTTGTAATAATTTGATGTTTGATATTGTCTTAAAATAATTAGAATTGGAGCTTTTCTAAAACAACCTCGATGATGCTTAATTCTACGAGTTATTCCACCAGTAAAAGTCTATGTGCAGTGATGTCCTGTCGTCCTCACTGTTTGTCTTTTTTCCAAGGTAGCGTCAAATTTGGCAACTCACCGAGAAATTATACTATATATATATATAATTATTTTAATTAATTATATAGAATCATAAATCATTTATATATATTATAAATAATAATTTTTAATTAATTTTAACAAGGTAAATGTATAAAAAAATCTCAAACTTTGTTTTTTTAATAATTGTATGTTAGCTTTTTTTAATAAATATACCATGAATCTTAAACGTAATTATAATTCAATCCTGCAGCTACTTGCAGCGTTAAAGCTTCACAGAGGTGCTACGTCAGCCTATCACCTAAATTAACACTAACTAAACCCATTTATTTATAAAATAATCCTAATTTATAAATAATCCTTAATTTTTAAATTAATTTTAATAACAACAATGATTTTTGTGTTTTTTTTTTTAATAATTGTGAATGAGACCCGTAAAAGAAATTATGATTCCTGTTCAATTGTGTTCAATGCCGCTGCCATTTTTGAAGGAGTAAGTCAAGAAAACGTTTGAGGTTAGTTTGTTTTCTCCAACTCATATTTGACAATTTAGAGGACAATGTAAATTATTAATTTATTTTAATTAAAAATTTTAAATTTTTAAATATAAATAATGATATTTCATAAATGAAGCTTTATAGTGATGTTTTTTTCTTTTGTTAACTTTTGGTAATTTAATTTTTTTTTTTTTTACAAATAACAGAAAATAATAAATTTTTGAAAAAAAACAATAATATTTTCATCATTAAAAATTAAAAATACCAATTTCTACCAAAAGGAGTATTCTTTTATGCTTGAGTCATCACAAAGTCTACACAATCAATTCACCTCTTTGTCGTAATTCAACTAGTAAAAGTCTTTATGCAGTCACGTCAGTCTTAATTTGACCTTTTATTAATTGTGAATGACACCCATGAAAGGAATTATGATTTTTGTTCAATGTGGACACATTTGAGGTTGGTTTGTTTTTCCAACTCATGCTTGACATGTTTGGCAGTTTAAAATATGACGTGAATTATTAATTAGTTTTGATTAGAAATTTTAGTTTTGGTATTTTTAATTTTTAATGATGAAAATATTATTGTTTTTTTTCAAAAATTTATTATTTTCTGTTATTTGTAAAAAAAAAAAAAATTAAATTACCAAAAGTTAACAAAAAAAAAAACCTCACTATAAAGCTTCATTTATGAAATATCATTATTTATATTTAAAAATTTTAAATTTTTAATTAAAATAAATTAATAATTTACATTGTCCTCTAAATTGTCAAATATGAGTTGGAGAAAACAAACTAACCTCAAACGTTTTCTTGACTTACTCCTTCAAAAGTGGCAGCGGCATTGAACACAACTAAACAGGAATCATAATTTCTTTTATGGGTCTCATTCACAATTATTAAAAAAAAAAAACACAAATATCATTGTTGTTATTAAAATTAATTTAAAAATTAAGGATTATTTATAAATTAGGATTAATTTATAAATAAATGGGTTTAGTTAGTGTTAATTTAGGTGATAGGCTGACGTAGCACCTCTGTGAAGCTTTAACGCTGCAAGTGGCTGCAGGATTGAATTATAATTACGTTTAAGATTCATGCTATATTTATTAAAAAAAGCTAACATACAATTATTAAAAAAACAAAGTTTGAGATTTTTTTATACATTTACTTTGTTAAAATTAATTAAAAATTATTATTTACAATATATATAAATGATTTATGATTCTATATAATTAATTAAAATAATTATATATATATATATATATATAGAGAGAATAATTTCTCGGTGAGATGTCAAATTTGGCAGCCCGCCGAGAAATTGTACTATAGATATCATGATTTTAATTAATTATATACGATCATAAATTATATATATTATAAAATTATAATTATTAAATAATTTTTTAATTAATTTTAACAAGGAAAATGCATAAAAAATTTCAAACTTTGTTTTTTTAATAAATATACTGTAAATTTTAGACGTAATTATAATTTAATCTTACAATTACTTGTATAGTTAAGGCCTAATAGAAGTGTTACGTCAGCACGTCAGTCAAATTAACACTAATTAAACACATTCAATTTATAAAATAATCCTAATTTATAAATAATCCCTAATTTTTAAATTAATTTTAATAACAATAATGATTTATGTGTTATTTTTTATTAATTGTGAATGACGCCCATAAAAGAAATTATGATTCGTGTTCAATTATGTTCAATGCCACCATTTTTGAAGTAGTAAGTCAAGAACACGTTTGAGGTCAGTTTGTTTTTTCAACTCATACTTAATTCACTTGACAATTCAAAATACAATTTAAATGATATTTTTTTTTCATTAAAGATTTAAAATTTTTAAGTATGAATAATGATATTTTATAAATGAAGCTTTGTAATGTGATATATTTTTCTATTAATATTTGATAATTTAAATTTTTTTATATATCCCAAACATAATAAATTTTTGAAAAACTAATATTATTTTCATAGTAAAAATTAAAAATACTAATTACTACCAAAAAGGATTATTCTTATTATTCTTTTATGCTTGAATCATCACAAAGTCCATACAATCAATTCACCTCTTTGTCGTAATTCCACTGGTAAAAGTCTATATGCAGTCACGTCAGCCTTTCTTTTTAACAAACTTGTTTTAGTCAAGTCTCCTCCTCCTCACTGTTTGTCTTTTTCTCTAAGGTAGCATCAAACTTAGAAAATGGCAACCCTCCGAGAAATTATACTATAGAATCACAACTTTAATTAATTATATATATAATTTTTAAAATTAATTTTAATAATTATAATAATTTATGTGTTATTTTCTATTAATGACTAAATACATACTCATACCCCTGTCTAAAAACACTAACAAGTCATTACTGACATGATAAATTTGTGTTTAACAGTTACTAATTTTATAAATTTGGGTGTTCAATAATCACAATTTTAGCTCTGATATTTAATAGAATAGTCCTAAATAGTATAAGAATGTATGCATTAATTTGACCTTTTATTAATTGTGAATGACACCCATGAAAGGAATTATGATTTTTGTTCAATGTGGACACATTTTTGAAGTAGCAAGTCAAGGACACATTTGAGGTTGGTTTGTTTTTCCACCTCATGTTTGACAATTTTGGTAGTTTAAAATATAATGTGGATTATTAATTCATTTTAATTAAAAATTTTAGATCTTTAAATACGAATAATGATCTTTTATAAATGGAGTCTGATAGTGCGATTATTGACGTTTAGTGATTTAAACTCTTCTATAGGCTTTAAAGATAGCAATTTACTGAAAGCATAATATTACAAAAAGTTTCATTTGACGTCTAAAATTAAAAAAGACCAATTACTACTTAAAAATTATTTTTTTCTTGAATTATCTCTAAATAAAAATTTTTAATCGTTTATATTTATATTTTATTTATAAAAAGATTATGCTTTATTTATATTATGATGCTTATTAACGAATTGTAAAATTATTTCAAAAAGCAATTAATGCAAGAAAATATTTCTTCTCCACATGTATTTTAGTAAGAGTTTCTTTGAAATCCAAACCAAACCATGATAATTATGGACAAATGTTCACCCAACCAATAAGTGTAAGTCAGTGGTAAGGCCCCATTGTTTTAAAAGAGAGAGAAATCATGTTTGATTCTCTCTCATTGACGAAAAATAGACATAAAAGGATACTATTTTCTTCACAATTTATTATTAATGTACACAGTTTTATAAGACATTTGCACTTCACACTCATTTTTTTTTTTGTTTTTAGAAATTAAAAATTTAATCAAGTGTAAATTAATCTGATAACCTGTATAATCCAACTTAAAAAATAAATTAATAAAAACTAATATTTCTTGAAAAAAAAAATCAATGTATTAATTTGAAATAATATGTAAATTTAATTCGAATTTGAACTAAAATTATTTCTTTGTAACAATCCAATTGACAAGAGTTGAGTGACTCGCGATCTGAAATAATTCCAATCCACCTAACCCGTTTGCCACCTTTGCATCTGCACTAGCTGAGTCCCCTAGCTAAGTCATCTACGACAATGGCACTGGCTGAACCTACATCAAGTATTCATAAGGTTTCCATGGAACCCGTTGATAATGGCACTGGCTGAGCCTACCGTGGTAATTGAGTCCCTAAGATTTTCTTTCTGATAGAAGACAGCTGAGCAATAATATCACCAATATTCATGCGCTCTTGTGGTGATTCAGCAGAACAAGAGATTCCAATTTCAAAGATTGAAATCAAGCACTCAATAAATGTGTCGTTTCTCATGTTCCCAAGATTATGGTTATGAACCAATGTTGCATTTACATTGGGTTGCATATGAGGAAGGTTGTTCTTGGGATCTAGAATTTGTGTCACTTGTTCAGGTAAAGCTCTCTTAACAAAATTGTGAAGGCTCATACCATCCTTCAACATGTGATCGGTAGGCCTCTTGCCCGTGAACATCTCCAATAAGAGTATGCCAAAGCTAAAAATGTCACCTGATGTTGATACTCGACTTCCCATACCATACTCTACAATACAGACATGATCATATAGTTAAATTGAGTTTGCTTAGAAATATATGAATAGAATGCTTGTGAGGATTCGAATTTGAGACCTCATAGTTGGAGCCAAAGCCAAACGAACAAATGAAAGCATAATACCAATCATGAAATGGCTATATAAATAACAAATAACACAAATTAAATATTTCATGTTATAAATATATTCTTTATAATTACCTGGAGGACAATAACCGATAGTTCCTCTTACTCCAATTGAGCTGGATTGATTTGCAGAACAATCAAGGGTGACATTGGAAAGGAACTTGACTAGTCCAAAATCACTTACATGTGCAGTCATTTCTTCATTAAGAAGGATATTACTTGGTTTTAGGTCACAATGAACAATTGGCATTCCACAATGATGTTGAAGATATTCCAATGCACAAGCAATATCAATGGCAATATTTAGCTTTTGGAGAACATTTAAACTCCTTGGTACTTCATCCATTCGAAGAGTTGGATGCAACCAGTCATCTAAGCTCCCATTGACCATGAACTCATAAACCAAAGCTTTGAAATCATTACCATGATAATCAACACTAGAACAAGCTGTGAGCACTTTAACAAGATTTCGATGTCTAACATTCCTTAAAATCTCACATTCAGCTATAAAACTCTTTGAAGCTTCTTGATTCTCAAGCTTAAACACCTTTACTGCAATAACAATTCCTTCCCTATCAAGAATTCCTTTATATACTGAGCCAAAGCTACCTGTACCGATTAGATTATCGGAAGAGAATCCATTAGTAGCTTTGAGAAGACTTTGATAAGACAACTTTAATAACTCCTTCCCATGAGCTGTTGACGAAGACTCTCGTTTTCTCTTTCCTGATAGGCACAGAAACAAACAAATCAGCACAAGTGCTGCACCTGTAACCACAGAAATTGTTGAGATTATAATCTTCAATGTTATAGTCGATCCCCTCTTTGACTGCTGAAGCTTACATGGAGGTAGCCTCAAATCAGGTATGCCACCACAAAGATTTTTATTTCCTGCCACCGATATCACAGTTGCGTTCTTGAAAACTCCTTCTACTGGCACTATACCTTCAAAGTCGTTATAAGACAAATCCAACAACTCTAAATTACTAAGCTCCTTTAGGAACTCTGGAATCTTGCCTGACAGCATATTGTGAGAAAGATTCAATTTTCTAAGGCCTCTTAATGATCTTAGAGATGAAGGAACAGAGTCTCGAAAAAAGTTGGCACCCAAGTTCAAGAATTCTAGACTCGTACAACTGCTAAGACTAATGGGAATCACTCCTGATAACATGTTCCCAGAAAGGCTTAGGTATCCCATAGTTTTCAAATTTCCTACTTCTATGGGAATGGAGCCTGACAAATGATTTCCAGATAAGTCAAGACCCACTGATAAAGGGGAAGATTCAAAAATTTGTGGAGGTATGGGACCACTAAGATTGTTATTTGACAGATTTAATACTAGCAAAATTTTGCAATTCCCAAGACTCGAAGGGATCATGCCTTGAAGTTCATTATGTGACAAATCCATTTGAATTAAATTTGTCATATTTCCTACAGAGGAGGGAATAGATCCCGAGAAATCATTATAACCAAGATATAATGCTCCCAGATTTAGAAGCTTTCCAATGCTAGAAGGAATGGAACCTGACAGGTTGTTCTCTTCTGCATCCAGAATTTCCAATGAAACACAATCATTTATTCTAGAGAGGATGTTTCCGAATATTTGATTTTCTCTTATGGAAATTATCTGGAGCTCTTTTGAAAAGTTGCATAATTGTTCAGGCAGTTTCCCTCCAAAGTTATTTCGGTCTATACCAAATGCCTGTAAATTGGTGGCATTTGTCAAAGTGGAAAGAAACTCCAGGTCATCAGATTTAACGCTTCCTAAATGGTTTTCAGAAACTACTAATTTCATAAGCCTATGCAACTTCTCAAGAGAAGGCACTCTTCCGATAAAATGATTTATGGCTAACTGAAGCACTTCTAGACTTGAGGCATTTGAAATTGACGTTGGAATAGATCCTGTAAATTGGTTACCTGAAATGGAGAAGAATTGGAGATTTGGAAGAGAGATGCCTAAGCTCATGGGAAGACTACCTTCTAAGTTGTTGTATGCCATGTCTAAATCCTCAATCAAAGAGAGGTTGAAGAATGAGGGAGGGATAGTGCCTAAAAACTGATTTCCAAACAAGGATAAAGTCCTTAGATTCATCAGTTGGCCTAAAGTATCTGGGACAACCCCATGCAACTTATTTCTTGGCACATAAAGTTGCTGAAGAGAAGAAAGATTGCCCAAAGTTGGTGGGAGAGTCCCAATTAAATTATTTTTGCCTACTAAGATTGCTTTGAGCTTCAGTAAGGAACCAAGCTCCGCAGGGATTCTCCCTAACAGATTGTTATTATGCAAATAAAAGAAAACAAGGTTTGAACAATTAGATATGCTAGCAGGAATTTGACCACCAAATGAGTTATTGTGAAGAGCCAATATTTGCAGTCTGTGCAAATGGCCAATCTCAATAGGAATCTCAAGGCTGAAGCTATTGTTTTGAAGGTACAACTCGCTTAAAAAGCTCAAATTGCCAACATGTGGTGATATGGAACCTGAAAGTTTGAGGGAGCTCAGGTCTAACACTGTAACCCTCTGGTGCCTACGCACACATGTGACGCGGTGCCACTGGCAGAAGTGAAGAGTGTTATTCCATGAGCTCATGATCCCAAAAGGGTCCTCAGTTATTTTGGCCCTGATTTCCAACAAAGCAAGTCGATCTGTATCGTTGCTCTTGTGGATGGCAAAGACCAGAAAGCTGAAGCACAAGAAATGAAAAATAAAAAGGAGGCATAAGGATGAGAAAGATAGTGACAAACTTCTGAAAGAAAGTCCCATAGATTGGTTGTGGATGGAGGGAAAAACAAGAGCACTGGAATTGGTAGTTCAATGGATCAACTAGATAGCATATTTATGGGATACATTAACATGAAAGACAATTGCAACTGGCCAAGCAGAAGGGAATAGTGGAAAACATCGTGGAAGACGGCAATCTCTAATATAAAAGTTCTGTTGCCTCTTTCTATCATAATAGTTGAACCAGCAATACAATTAATATTGATATATTAATAAATACTTATTATAATATAAAGCCGGTTCAGATTGCCCAGTGCCGGCAACAGTAAATTGCAATTGATTTGGTGGAATGTCAATTAAAAATTTGCCCTGAAGTTGAATGTTGTGTCTTTCAATTGAATTGGTTTTTTCGTCATTTTAAAGTGGCCATGTTTTGGCTTTTCTGGATTGAATTTGTTCTGGAAAAAATTTGGCATCAAATTATCTTTGAACATAACATTCCAATAAGAATATGCCAAAGCTAAATATACAACCAGATGTTGATATTTCGCTTTCCACTCTATATTCTAAAATACATATGTCATAGTTAATCGAATCTGAGGAGAAAAAAATATATGAAATATAATTGATTCTTCTAGCTAGCTGTTAGTACTAGAAAATTATGAATTATACATATATATCAATGTAAAACCGTTAGATCATGGTAAGTTCAATTAGCTGGAGGACAGTAATTGATAGTTCCTCTTAGTCTAATTAAGCTAGACTGATTTGTAGAATTGTCAAGCATCATATTAGAAAGGAACTTTACTAATAAAAAATCACTTACATGTCCAATCATTTTCTCATTGTGAAGGACATTACTTGGTTTTAGATCACATTGAACAATTAGTGTTTCACAATAAAGTTGAAGATACTTTAATGCACAAGCAACATCAATGGCTATGTTTAGCCTTTGAAGGATATTTAAAGTCCTTGGCAATTCATCTGATCCAAGAGTTAGATGCAGCCAACCATTCTATTAACCATGAACTCATAAACTATTATTTTTATGTGACTTGAATTCTAGATATGTCTTTCGTGAATCCGAATTGTGACCCAATCCTGTGACTCGATTGAGATAAAAAGTGAGATCATTGGTGGTAACGGAGGGCACGGGCCAATAGGGTTGTGAGATATTCGGAAAACACACTTGAATTAGGGTTTAAGAGTTCTGAGTGATTGTATCTTATTTTTTTTCATCGTAGTAGAACTTTTTCTCTTGTCTTATCCGTGGACATAGACTTTATAGTCGAACTACATTAAATTATGTGTTATTTTTCTTCTCTTTTCTATACTGTGTGGTTGTGCAATTTAAATGCGCTTTAGATTTGAGTGTTTGTTATAACATAAACTAAAGTTTTGAAATCATCACATTGATAATTAACATATGAATAAGCTGTGAGTATTTTGTCCCTTTTTTTTCTCAGTTAATAATAAGTTTATTGCTTAAAAAAAGAAAAAAAAAAAAGCTGAGTATTTTGGCAAGATTTTGATGTCAGATGTTTCTTAAGGCCTCACATTCAGCCATAAAACTTTTAAAGCTCCTCGACCCATAAGGTTAAGCACTTTCACTGTAATAACAATTCCCTATTGTTCAAGGTTCCCTTTATATACAGATCCAAAGTTACCTATGCTAATCAAATTATCTGAAGATAATCCATTTGTGGCTTTAAGGAGCTTTTGATAAGATAAGATAATTTCAATAGTGCATTCCAGAAAGTTATAGATTCTCTTTTTCTCCTCTTAGAAAGATAGAGAAATAAACAAATAATCACATTATCTTGAAACAACAACTATTATTATCCTGAATCTTACAGTCAATATGCTTTTTGGTTGTTCAATCTTGCATGCTGGTAACCCAAAATCAGGAATGCTACCACAAAAATTTTTGTTTCCTGCCATTGATGTTGCATTTCCATTTTTATAAACCCCTTCTATTGGTACCCTGCCCTTAAAATCATTATAGGATAGATCCTGTCACACCCTGTTCCTAAAAAAAAAGCATAAAAAAAGTGAGAGAGAAAATAAAATGGAGGTGAATTTAAACAGAGGAAAGAATGTTTTAGAGATGTATTTTAAATGAAAGAAAGGTCCATTTGCTGCCATTTTTTTTCACTAGAAGTCGAAGAAGAAGGTGAATCAAAGGAGTGCTTAAGAGCAGAACATGAAAGCAGAGTAAGGAAGTCTAATAGCCCAATTTTGATTTTCCACCTAATTGTGTTCTCAAAACACCACCCATAGATGTTTCAAGAGAGAAATCTATAAGATTGAAGGAAGAGCACTTGATGTCTTGCGACAAATTGTTGGAGGTGTTTTGCTGCACTTCCTGAGTTTTGCTATGGATTGTTTTGTTGGATGATTGATGGGTATCTTACATTTTGGTTAATATCAAGAAAAAAAAAAGAGCCATCTATGTGTTTGATAAAATGCCAATATGGTAAAAAATGAAGAGATAGGGAATTAATTTAACTAGGCTATTGCCCGCGTGTTGCACGGGTATAATCAGATGTTGACATATTAAAATAAATCAATATATGAAAATTAGAATGATCTGCTTATCAAAAAGATAAAAATTAGAATATATTGACACTAATAGTTTTCTGCAATATGTGGAAAATACCAAAGATTTCTTGTGGAAAATAATGGAGAAAGGAGAGTATTTCTTTAATTGGTACTGTGATTTATTGGATTGAACTCTTGATGATGTGCTTGCTAACTTTGATAATGACACCGGCATTACTTACAGTTCTGCTTAATGATGCTGTTCGTGTTAGTTATGCTGCTCATCTCATGCTTGTAATCCCATTTATCTTTTATCCCTTGCAACTAAACTTGGATGCCCTCCTGTTTCCCTCAACATGGCCTCTTTATCAGAGAAATATGATATTTGTATCAATCACCATTGGGCTAATTGCTAATATCTTCTTGGGCGCTAATTTCAGGTGAAGTGAAATAAGCTAATTATAGAAAAAAAATAAATAATAATGGACTAATCCCATTGAATGTTTATTGCCACATAGAGAAGTGACTTACGTTTTTAATTGTATGAAGACTCATGAATGCTATGCGTGTAGCTTTTCAATCTTTGTGTGATTTCGACATTTTTTTTTTGTGCAAGTCATTTTCTAATCAGCAAGCTCATCTGTTCAACATTTAGATCAAGAAAATTAGTACAAATTACAGCTACTTCAATGAATGGAACCTTTCAAGTATTTTATGGAATATGTGATGGTCATGCCTGAAAATATATTTCAAGTATTCTAATTTTTTTTTTATAAAAAAAAGATTAACCAAAAAAGAAATATTCAACGATTCATACTCTTTTCCAAATATGAAATGTAGAAAAACGAAGATCTACCTCCTGGGTACAATTTCTCTAATAAAATGCGTCACGTCCACTTATTTTTCTGGACTGAGAAAGGAGATCATCCATGGCAACAATTCCTCCAGTAAGATTACAAGAATGTTGCGAATGAACTCTCACACTAGTGAATCCTGTTCTTTTGGAGTGAACTGCTCCAGAAACAATGGAAAAACTTGCTCGCCATGCATATATGCACTTGCATATTTAGCATTAAAAAAATAATTAAAAAAAGACATTACTATAACTATTAATATGACTTGAAGTGCTTGAAATACATCTGTTGAAATTAGTGGTATAAAAGTCCTCAATGCAACTCAAAATTTCAATTTCGGGAAGAAGAATGAATTCAAAAGGTGAGATTGTGAATATTGTGACCTATGCAGAAAGCGATGTTGCTTCTGTCTGAAGGGTATACACTTGTTATTGGCAGTGTTCTTAACGGAAATGAAGTAAGAGAAAATCAAAAAATAAGATATGAAGAGGGAAAACGGTACGGGGATAGAAATGGAAGGGGTGATTGACTTAACTCTCATCCTAAAATGTTGATTATGGAGAGTTCAACGTTTGAATTTTAACTGTTTCATTTTGGTTTCATTAATTGGATTATACTGAGTTTTTATCATCAATTTATGTGAAATTATAAGGAGAAAAGAGGCAAAAATGACAAAAGGAAAAAATCTATTAGAGTGCCACTTGGCATTTTTTGGTGAAGTTTTTTGCAGAGATCAACTTTATTATATTTATTTATATAGATTTTTCTCGCTCATTCAGCTGTGCTTCACTAATTATAGATCATCTGGATCAAGTTTGCTATTTAAGTTAAAAAAATATGGTACTAAACAAAGAAAAATTGAATTACATGAAATTGATTCCAGCAACCTGCGTAGTTTAGGCTTTTGGGTTTCAATAACCTTCTGGTAAGTTGATTGGCTTTCTATGTGGATCAGTAGTTTTATGTTAATCACTTGGATTCTTTCTCTTAAGAATTAACATCTGGTTGTTATATCAAAACATATAAATGTATATATATATATATATATATATACATTTATATGTTTTGATATAACAACCAGATGTTATTTGTAATAAATAGTTTTGCTAGTTGGTTAATTGATCATCGTAGTCAATCCTATTGAAAATAGGAGCGGTTAACAATTGAATCCAGTGTGTGTATATATATATATATATATATATATAGAGAGAGAGAGAGAGAGAGAGAGAGAGAGAGAGAGAGAGAGGTATCATAGCCTCCTTAATTTAATTTTACTTCTTAATTGAGATGTTTGAGTGCTGAACACTGTTTAATTTCTCAATTTTTTTCCACTAAACAGTAGCATTTTATGAGTAATGCTCTAGTTATTATGCTTTTAACATGATGTTTTCTTTACAAATAGTTGAGATTTTTTTTTAGGTTCCTAGGACATTATTTGATTCAGTTGTGATATGCTATGTTTAAATTTAATACAAAATTATTTTTTTAAAATATAGTTGAGTTAGTATTTGCTATTGGAGTTTCAGTTAATTTGTTTTTGTTTAAATTGCATTGTTATGCTGCTTATGAGGTTCATTGAGCAATATAAAAACTAGGGAAAAATTCATTATTTTGTATTGGAATGCTATCAAATTTTTATAAAAATTTTTATGTCAAAATTTTACAATTGTGTTGATGATATTGATGCCCACAGAGGGCTTTGGAAATATATTTTACGTGTACTCCTTTTCATCCATGTGTTATGAATAGGGAGTTCAATCCAGTTTTAGGGGTTATGTTATTTGATTTTAGGTGGAATATAAAAATATAGAATGTGAATTGACTCTGAGTGAATTATTAGATAAATGAGTAGGTGATAGAATCAAGATGGAGCATTTTTTTTTCTTTTTTGGATCATTAAAAATGAAGCCTTTGAAGTAAAATAAGAACAATATTTTATTAGTGAAGCAAACGCTGTACAAAGCATATATGGAAAGCATAGTTAGAGATCAATGGCAGCTACATTTTGTTTTGATTTATTAAACACAAAGCTTCATGCAAGAGAAGACACTTTGTACACCAATTGGTATATATTTTCTATCCAAAGTAATCAACCTTTTGCACCTGTGATAACATAATACGTAAGAATGGCCATTATGAGCAAAACAACGAGATGAGAAAGGAAGAAATTTTTTGCGGTGTTATAAGCTTCCTTTTTTTTTTTTCGTTTTATTTATTTGAAATAGGAAGAGAGGATTATTAGTTTATTACCTGCTAATGGAAGTGAACTTGCAGCTTCTTCCTAGCATGGTAATTGAGTCCCTAAGATTTTCTTTTTGATAGAAGAGAGCTGAGCAACAATGTCACCAATATTCATGCGCTCTTGTGGTGATTCAGCAGAACAAGAGATTCCAATTTCAAATATTGAAATCAAGCACTCAATAAACATGTTGTTTCTCATGTTCCCAAGATTGTGGTTATGAACTGATGTTGCATTTGCATTGGATTGTATATGAGGAAGGTTGTCCTTCGGATCTAGAATTTGTGTCACTTGTTCAGGCAAAGCTCTCTTAACAAAATTGTGAAGATTCATACCTTCTTTAAACATGTGATCAGTAGGCCTCTTTCCCGTGAACATCTCCAACAAAAGTATGCCAAAGCTAAAAATATCACCTGATGTTGATACTGGACTTCCCATACCATATTCTACAATATATACACAATCACATAGTTAAATTGAGTTTGCTTAGAGATATGTTAATACAATGCATGTGAGGTCTCAAATTCGAGTCATAGTTGGAGCCAAAGCCAAAAGAACAAATGAAAGCAATAATATCAATCATGAAATGGCTATGTAACAAACAAATAACATAAATGATATATTTCATGTTAAAAATATATTTAGTTCTAATTACCTGGTGGACAATAACCGATAGTTCCTCTTACTCCAATTGAGCTGGATTGATTTGTAGAACAATGAGGGTTGACATCAGAAAGGAACTTGACTAATCCAAAATCACTTATATGTGCAGTCATCTCTTCGTTGAGAAGGATATTGCTTGGTTTTAGATCACAATGAACAATTGGTGTTCCACAATAATGTTGAAGATATTCCAATGCACAAGCAATATCAATAGCAATATCCAGCTTTTGGAGAACATTTAATGTCTTTGGTGCTTCATCTAATCCAAATGTTGGATGCAACCAGCTATCTAAGCTCCCATTAACCATGAACTCATAAACCAAAGCTTTGAAATCATTACCATGATAATCAACACATGAACAAGCTGTGAGCACTTTAATAAGATTTCGATGTCTAACATTCCTTAAGACCTCACATTCAGTTATAAAACTTTTTGAAGCTGCTTCTGGATTCATAAGCTTGAACACCTTTACAGCAACAATTCCCTCTTGATCAATAATTCCTTTGTATACAGACCCAAAGTTACCTGTACCAATTAAATTATCTGAAGAGAATCCATTAGTAGCTCTGAGAAGACTTTGATAAGACAAATTCAATTGCTTCTCCCCAGGGGATGCTGCAAAAGACTTTGCTTCTCTCTTACTTGGAAGGCACACAAACAAAAAAACCAGCAAGAGTGCTGCACCTATAACCACAGAAACTGTTGAGATTATGATCTTCAGTGTTTTAGTCAATCCCTTCTTTGACGGTTGAAGCTTACACGGAGGTAGCCCCAACTCAGGTACGCCACCACAAAGATTTTTATTTCCTGCTACGAATGTTGCAGTTGCATTCTTGAAAACTCCTTCTATTGGTACTGTACCTTCAAAGTTGTTATAAGACAAATCCAACAACTCTAATGAACTAAACCCCTTCAGGAACTCTGGAATCTGACCTGACAACATGTTGTGAGAAAGATTAAATTGTCGAAGACCTCTTAGTGAACTTAGAGGTGAAGGAACAGAGCCTCGAAACAAGTTGGCACCCATGTCCAAGAATTCTAGACTAATACAACTGCTAAGACCACTAGGAATCACTCCTGATAACATGTTCTCAGAAAGGCTTAGGTATCCCATAGTTTTTGAAGTTCCTACTTCTACGGGAATGGAACCTGACAAATGATTTCCGGATAAGTCAAGGCCCAATGATAAAGGGGAAGATCCAAAAATTTGTGGAGGTATGGGACCACTAAGATTGTTATTTGAAAGATCTAATTTTAGCAAATTTTTGCAATTCTCAAGACTCGAAGGGATCATGCCTTGAAGCTTATTAAAAGATAAATCCATGTGAATTAGATTTGTCATGTTTCCTACAGAGGAGGGAATAGATCCTGAGAAATCATTTTGACGAAGAGACAATACTCCCAGATTTAGAAGCTTTCCAATGCTAGAAGGAATGCAACCTGACAGGTTGTTCTCTGATGCAGCCAGAATTTCCAATGAAACACAATCACTTATTCTAGCCCCTATGTTTCCAAATATTTGATTTTGATTTATGAAAATCATTTGGAGCTTTTTGGAAAAGTTGCAGAATTGTTCAGGCAGCTTCCCTCCAAAGTTATTATGGTCAATACCTAATAACCGTAAATTGGTGGCATTAGTCAAAATGGAAAGAAACTCCAGGTCATCAGCTTTCCCACTTCCTAAATGGTTTTCATTAACTGTTAACCGCCGAAGCCTATGCAGCTTCTCAAGAGAAGGCACTCTTCCGATAAAATTATTTATGGCTAACTGAAGCACTTCTAGACTTGAGGCATTTGAAATTGACGTTGGAATAGACCCTGTTAATTGGTTACTTGAAATGGAAAAGAATTGGAGATTTGGAAGAGAGAAGCCTAAGCTCAAGGGAAGACCACCTTCTAAGTTGTTGAATCCCACGTCTATAGACTCAATCAAAGAGAGGTTGAAGAAGGAGGGAGGGATAGTGCCCAAAAACTGATTTACAGGCAAGGATAAAAGCCTTAGATTCATCAATTGGCCTAAATTATCAGGGATAACCCCAAGCAAACTATTACTCATCGCATCCAGTTGCTGAAGAGAAGAAAGATTGCCCAAAGATGGTGGGAGAGTCCCTATTAAATTATTGGTGGCTAAAAGGATATCTTTGAGCTTCAGCAAGGAACCAAGCCCCGGAGGTATTCTCCCTACCAGATTGTTATTTTGCAAATAAAGTGAAACAAGATTAGAGCAATTAGATATGCTAGCAGGAATTTGACCACCAAATGAATTATTGTAAAGAGACAATACTTGCAATCTGCACAAATGGCCAATCTCAGTGGGAATCTCATGGCTGAAGCTATTGTTTTCAAGGTACAACTTCCTTAAAAAGCTCAAATTACCAACATGTGGTGATATGGAACCTGAAAGTTTGAGGGAGCTGAGGTCTAACATTGTGACCCTCTGCTGCCTACGCCCACATGTGACGCCATACCACTGGCAGAAGTGAAGGGTGCTATTCCATGAGCTCATGACCCCAAAATGGTCATCAGTTATTTTGGCCTTGAGTTCCAGCAAAGCAAGTCGATCTGTATAGTTGTTCCTATGGATGGCAAAGGCCTGAAAGCTGAGGCATAAGAAATGAAAAATAAAAATGAGGCGTAAGGATGAGAAAGATACTGACAAACTTCTGAAAGAAAGCCCCATATATGCTGTTTGAGACTTTCCGAGAGCAAAGATTGGTTGTGGATGGTAGTTAAAGTCATTAAGTATAAAGCATATTTATAGAGATGAGATATGTGTGTATATATATGTAAGCAATGATTTTATTAAATAAAGACTAAGATAACAACTGAAAGCATGGAAATCCATCATATAGCATCAGTCGCTTTCAAGTTCCTCTTGCTTTTGTTGAAACTGATTTAATCTTTGTAATTCAAACGTTCATATGATTAAAGTCACTGGACGGAACCAAGCTCACCTAAAATTTGAAATTGCACAATCATGGGGTTGCAAGATATGGATTTGTGTTTTTTTTTTTTTTTTAGACCCACAATACCTCATCACCACCATATAAAATCTAGAATGCATTTAATTTAAATTCGATTAGGTTATTAAATTCATTTTTATATAAACTCGAGTTTATAAAAGTCACAACTTATAATTTAGTTGATTGATTATTGCTCTGAGAAGCTGATGGACCCGAGAAAATGGGCGTCTTCAAGCCAGGCAAAGTGGTCAAAGGACATTGGCAACTAAACGCAAAGGCAGGAAAACATTAATGAAGTAAACTATTGCAAATTTCCCATACAAATTAAGAATGATACCAATTCAAAGCTTTAATTATGATACTTGAGTTGGAGGATCAGATGCTAAGCTACGAAATTACAGATAGATAGATTGATCGATAATAGACAGGAATGGAAATAGCAAGTAAACTCGTCCACTTTGTATTAGCATAGCAGAGTCTGCGCTGGATGATTCTCCTCAGTTGCTAATTCCGTTTGGTTTTCTTCTTGTCATCTTGTTAAAATACTATTAAATATTACAACCCCGCATTTGATTTTTAAACAGTGATTAATAAAATAATTGAATAATCTTGTTAATTAACTAAATTACTTATTATCTCATAAAAAAATTACATAAATATTTATTATAGTATTTAGTAAAGATAAAAGTAAAATTTGACAAATAAAATGGACAGAAATAGTAATTATTTATAAATAAAATAACATAATTAATAATATTGTTTAAAATTATTGCCATATTTATATCTTATATTTCTTCTCATATTTATTGGTCAATATTAAAAGGAAGCAAAATTTGGAAAAGATTTTAATTAAATTTAAAATAAATTAAACTTTTTTATTTAAATTACCATTATCAACGATTGTTAAATAACTTATTAAAATATAAAATCATATCAAGAAAACATGTTAGTGATACACTCTTATAGAGGTATGCATTATTCACTTATTATTTTTTATATAATTATTTTTTAATATTAATAAATATTTAATTGTTTATAATCAAATAACTTTTTAAAAAACATTTTATATATATATATATATATATATATATATATATATATATATATATATATATATTAAGAATTATTTTGGTTCAAAACTTTCAAGGCAATCAAAGTCACCAAAAGTCTAACAGCCCATTGACGTTGTTTGTAAGGGCTTTACCTGTTGATCATGTTCGATAGCTATGGATAGTATTTAATAATTAATAATTGATAATATATATTATATATTATCAATCATTAATTGTTAAATATTATATATTATCAATCATTAATTATTAAATATTATACATAACTATCGGACATGATCAACAGGTAAGGCGGCCATGATCAACAGGTGAAGGCTTTATCTGTTAAATATTATATATTATCAATCATTAATTATTAAATACTATTCATAGCTATCGGACATGATCAATAGGTAAAGCCCTTACCTGTTAAATATTATATATTATTAACCATTAATTATTAAATACTATACATAGCTATCGGACACGATCAATAGGTGAGGCCCTTACAAACAACGCTCCGAATGGGCTATTAGACTTTTGGTGACTTTGGTTGGCTTGAAAGTTTTGAGCCAAAATAATTCTTAATTTATTAAAATAAAATTTTTATTATATAATGATGTGATGAATAATTTGAATAAACAATCATCCCAAATAACATTACTTAATTAAGATAGCAAGTAAAGTCCACTTTGTGACATCAGATGAAGAATTCTTTATCCACAACAGACAAACCCATGGAGGCATCGAAGACCAACAAAGTTTTGAGTTACTCACTCAAGAGTAAGCATCTTAACTCACAAGGGATTCCTAGTCCAACAAACAACTGAAGTCTGAGATATCTAGAGATCAAGTCGTATTTTAACTCAAACTCCTAATTCAGATAAGAATCAAATTTCATGCCTATATATTTAGGGACTTCTAAGTACATACACTCTAATATTTATTTCTTTCATTTATTTATTCTTTAGTTTCCATTAGTGACTTAAACATCAGAAAGATTGTCTAAACCAATCACTTGTTTTCTTCTTATTTTGCAAATCCATAATCGTGGAGATTTCTCAAACAACATCAGATTTAATTTAAATGTTTTAATTTTAATGTAAAATTTAAAAAAGTAAAAGTAATTTATTTAAAAATTTAATATTTTGACTCAAAATGATTTATAATTTACAAATTGATTTGAAAATGGTTTGGTCCTTAATCTTTAATTGAACTGCATATCATCCCGTTATCAAATCCTTAATTGAACTTGGCAAAATCGGATTCATCAAAATCTTGACTTGAATGATTCAATCATTAAGCCGATACATAATTTAAAAATTAATAATCTTAAAAATTTAAATATAAATCTAAAAATTTTTAAGTACTGAAATGAATATATTTATTACTAAATAACTTGAAATAAGATGTTATTTAATTATAACATTTTAATTTGCAATAGCAATATATTTTATAAAATATGATTTTTAGTTATTTTTATTTTTTAGTATATACATTAATATTTATTGTATAAATATTAAGAAGATACTTATTTAATTTTTATTAAAATAATATTATTTCGAGTATTACTTTTTTTTTTAATAAGCAAAAGTTGATTTTATTAATAATATTATTCCCAACAAGACATTGCGAGGAAAGGAAGATAATAGAGAGGAGGTTGTAGGCTAAGATAGGGATGTAAATGAGCTAAGCCGCTTACGAGCTGCTCGAGGTTTGATTCGATAAAAGCTCGGTTCGGTGAAACTCGTTTAGAAATGTACCAAGTCAAGCTTAATTTTTAGGTTTGTTTAATGAATGAGTTGAGCTCAGACTTTAGAGTATTCAGCTCATTAAAGCTTATTAGCCAGCTCGTTTATGGGCTCGCGATTCAACTCGAGAGTACACTCGTTAAGTAGGTTCATGAACAAACTTGGTTGTAAAAATATTTATATTAGTTATTATATTTCATTATATTATAAATATTTATTATTTTATTTATGAATATTCTAAAAATAATATATTATTTAAAATTATAATGTAATCAATACATAATATATAAAATGTATTATTAAATATAGTTATTTATAGTTTAAATTTTATTTTTTATGAAAATTAAGTTTTTTTTATATGAGAGCTAATTAAAATTACATAGTTTAAATTTCATATCCCTAAACCTAAAACTCCCTATATAAATCAGTTGAGCTATTCGCAAATTGCTCAAGAGTAAATTTGATAAAAAGCCTGATTTGGCTCAGCTCCTTTAGAGCTCATTTTCTAAATGAGCCAAGCTTGAGCTGATGAATATTAGGCTTGAACTTGATACGAGTTAAGTTCGAGCTTGGCTCGAATTTGAAAAAAATTTTAATGAACCAAGCTTATTAAATTCTTTTAAGTTCGGCTCAGCTTGGTTTGTTACACCCCTAGTGGCAGATAATGACTTTGACTCATCAGAAGATTGGATTACTGTTAGATCAGGTTGAAGAAAATGTATAGACTGTTGGATTTCAATGTAAAGATTATGAAATAAAAGAAGTTGGCAGATTTTTTTTTTCTTAAATACTCTGTTGGCTCAAGGAACTCTGTTTTTTTTTTTTTTTCAAAGTCAAAAACATGAAAGAACTGAATTATTTTGAAAGAATTGAAAAACATGAAATAAAATAAAGAAACGAAACATCCCTGGTATTATCTTTTCAAAGACGGTGCTCTTGCCTCAATAAGCACATAATTATCACTTAATCTGCATCTCCCAATTCGTAAGAAAAGAAAACAAAACTTTTGGAGCCAAATAAGCAAACAGAGTACTAACTATACAAAGCAAGAAGCAGCATTACAAACATATAGTTAACTTCAAAAAGATAGAAAGATGTTATATATGCTTCAGGGTGATTGACCAGCATCTTCAATCCGAGTCATCAACCTTGTGCACCTGAGATAGAAAATAATTAGATTTCTAAACTATCTTGCTTCTATTTAAGAAATATGTAATTTAAGTTACAAAGAAAATTCAATTTCTTTTAATATCTTATCAGCAGGGGACAGAGATTTTGATAATTGCATAATAAGTTGGATCTTTTATATCAATAGGAGGACAGCGTTATTTACCTGCCACTTGAATTGTACTCACCGTTCTCCTCTCCCTTGGTAGTCGAGTTCCCACAAATTTATTTTTGAAAGAGGAGAGTTGAGATACAACATCACTGAAATTCATGCACTCTTGTGGGGATTTAATAGAACAAAAGATTCCAATTTTAAAAATGAAAATCAAGCATCCAGTGAATATATTGCTTCATTTGTTCCTTAAATCTTGGTCATTGAGTTGCATTTGAAGAATATTTGGATCTATGACTTGTGTCACTTGTTCAAGCAATGCTCTCTTTACAAAATTGTGAAGGCTTAAACCCTCTTTAAACATGTCATCGGTGGGACTCCTTCCTGTGAACATCTCCAATAATAGTATTCCAAAGCTAAATGTGCCACCATATGTCGATACTTCACTTCTTATGCCATTCTCTACAACACACACAACAAGATGTAGTTAATTGAATTGCTTAGAAAAATATCATCTACAGCTAATTTATATATATATATATAAAGCAAAAAAGTATTTTCAAAGAAATGATATATAACACTTTCGTTAAAAAGTTTGTTATTTGTCACTTTTCATAAACACTGTCCTTTATACTAATTATTATTTAATTTTTTTATTTTTCTTTTAATTATTATTATTTATAATACTACTTTAATATTTAAGGTTTAAATTATTTTTTTCTTTAAAATTTTTTCACCTGAGTGCTCTCAAATCCTTTTTGGATTTGCTCTATTTTTTTATTATTTCTTTAAAAAATTATTAGTTATCATTCTCAAAATTTATTTATTTAAATATATTTAATTAATATTTATTTAATTATTAATTTTTTTATAAATTTCTTATTTAATATTTCTTAAAGTTTTGAATATTTTATTTCGTTATAATTATATATAGAATGCAATTATAACTCATATTTTAATTATCCATATTTTAATATCATTAATTTTCAACATAATTATTTTTAATTTTAATTAAATATCTATATTTTTATGCATAAATTATCTTTCAATTATATTTTTATATAGAAATAGAATTTCAAAGATATATTACAAATATGATTGTATCGAAAATTTAGTTATAAATAAAAATGATAAAAAAATTAAAATTACCAAATTATGGAATCTGTCTTTTGAAAATTAATATATATTTTAATATTTATTATATTAATAGAAAATGATGATATTTTAAAATTTTAATTTTTATGAAATATAGTTATTTTATATTATAAATTGATGTAAAATGATAACAATTTTTGTCAAAGAATTATTTTATCAAAAATATATCATATTAATAAAAAAATTATACTTAGATATAGTATTTTAAAAAAATAATGCAATAGAATGTTATTTTTAATTAATAACAATGTTATATATTTTCATTATTATTAAAATTAAATAATTCAATTCATTATTAGTAATTTAATAATTTTTATTATATTAATAAAAAAATTATATTTATATATTTTCAAATAATATTATTTTCTCATTAATCTAATATTTTTGTAATTTACAAAAAATAAATATCGATTTACATAAATTATGAGATAAAATATAAAAATTTCATGACATTTAAATTATTTTTTGAATAAAGTAATTTTATTACATTTTAAGCGAAATAATCATGGAAACTACTATTAATATATATATAAATAGAATTAAATATGTATTTTAATTAATTACACTACAAATTAATTAAAAATTTATTATTATAACAGGTAAAAATTTAATCAAATTAAATTAAGTAAGAGGAAAATTTTAATTAAAAATTAATTTAATATTAATAATTTATTTTATTTAAAATGTAATTAAAAAATAAAAATTATAAATTGTTCATGCTACATGAGCATTATGCTAGTTCTTTTAATCAATTCACTAGTGTTAGAAAACTAGGGATCATAGATATTAATGTAGTTTTGTTAATCATAATATGTCCATACTAGTTATATCAAACTTTTATTACAAAAAATAAAAAATAAAAAGGAAAATAAGATGAATGGAATGGTTAACATATGTTTAAGGACAATTACGTTGTGACCAATAGCCAATAGCTACTCTTACTCCGATAGAACTTTGATTCATTTATAGAACAATCAAGCACTCCATTACAAAGGAACTTTACAAACCCAAAATCACTAAGTA
Source organism: Hevea brasiliensis (assembly GCF_030052815.1). Classification (NCBI taxonomy): domain Eukaryota; kingdom Viridiplantae; phylum Streptophyta; class Magnoliopsida; order Malpighiales; family Euphorbiaceae; genus Hevea; species Hevea brasiliensis. Next base: position 7,250,855 of record NC_079500.1, read on the forward strand.
TCCTATCATTTCTTCATTGAGAAAAACATTGCTTGGTTTTATATCCCAATGAAAGATTTGAGTTTCACAATGAATATGAAGATACTCTAATGCGAAAGCAACATCAATGGCAATATTCAATCTTTGGAGAAAATTTAATGCCCTTGGCACTCCATCTAATCCAAGAGTTGGATGTAACCAACCATCTAAGCTCCCATTAACCATGAACTCATAAGCCAAAGCCTTTAAATAATTACCATGATAGTCAATACTTGAACAAGTTGTGAGCACTTTGACAAGATTTCGATGTCTTATATCCCTTAAAACCTCACATTCAACTATAAAACTCTTTGAAGCTCCATGGTGCATAAGTGGAAACACCAACTTTTATATTCACCTCTTAAATCAAATTCTGCCGTATGGAAAAAATAACTTTTAATTTCACCTCTTAAAGAGAGCACACATAGTAGCTAGCATTTTAAAATTCTATTAACCCTAGAAATCTATTATTTCAAAATAAAACTTTACCTAATAATCTAACACAAAACTCTTCTCCCTTATATTCTCATACCATAGGAATCACCATAAAACAATGGGAAAACAAATTAAACTTTAACAATTAACAAGAAAGGAAGAAGAGCTTACCCATACAAATTTGCTTGTGGCCACCCCCATGGGATCTAATGAATATGAGATGGAGATCCTACTGAATAAATCTTTAAAAATAATTTTTATGTGATAACTATTAATATATTATAAATAATGATTAAAATAACTACGATATTTGTATTTATAGACAATAAATACTTATTATTATTATAATTATATATGAAAAGTGAAATAAATTTTATTATTATAATTATATATGAAAAGTGAAATAAATTTTTCTTAATTATTTTTTATTAATTTCTTTTTAAAAAATAAATTAATCTCTTAATAATCATTTAACATATCAACAACAAACAATATTTTATCAAAAAATTAGTACTTATTAGCTATTAACTACTCATACTACTTAGTTACTAACAACTAAAGCAAATAGTTAATTAAACTTGGTTAGTCTGTTTAACATTATTATTTAGAAAAAATTTTATTAAATGTGTTAGTAAGAAAATATCAAAATTAATTTAAAATTAAATTTTACATGTTTAATTATAAGAATTTTAGAATAATAAAATAATTTTTAATATTTAAAATAATCCTTTTTAAAAAAACACTTTTTCTAGCATCTTAATATTCAAAGTCCTCAGCTCCTCAATTCCCTTTTTTTCTTTTTTTTTTCTTTTTTTTTTTTTTTACCTCTGAGTAAAAATATACATTTTGCAGAATATCTACAAATCAAAGAATGTTTTGAATGGGCTTTTGGCCTCTAAACGTCTTGGATGGCCTATGCATCATTTTCCACGATTGGCTGACCTGAACAATCTGTTTGGAAAAACTTTGAGACAGGAAGGAAAATAAGTAGGAAAAGGAAGATAATCTTTTTCCGCTCTTTTTGTTTGAATAAATGAAAAATAAGAAAATGAAAAAAATTATTATTTAATTCTTATATTTTATTTCTATTAAACTATTTAGTCTCTTCATCAAATTTTATATTAGTTAGATTTTAATATAATTAACTTATTATTTAATCCCTCTATTTTAATGAAATTAATTTATTAATTCATATATTTAAAAAAAATATATTAATTAGTCCCTTTAATTTAATTTCAGTTGACTCTTTAGTTTTTTTTTTAATTTTTTTTTTACCTAAATTGTCTTAATCCTCTCCCATTATTTTTCATTCCCTATTTTTTTTTCTTTTACAAACACACCCTTCTCCTCTCATTTTCTCTCTATTTTCATTTTTTTATAGAAATTGATACAACTATATGCGTAAAAAGGTTAATTAATTTCCTATATTTCCAAATAATCAATGCGATAATTTAGGAAATTTAATTTTCAATTGAGAAAACACGCAAAAATAATGCTTAAGAAATTAAAAGAAAATACTTAAACAATAAAAAAAATATAAATTCAAATTCCGTCTCCACAAAATTTTCATTTTAATTCAGGAATATTTTTCAAAATATTATTTTTTTTAAAATATAGGGACTAACTAATTAGTTTCATTAAAATAGATGAACTAAATAATAGTATTTTTTAAAATATATAAGCTAACTAATTAGTTTTACCAAAATAGAAAAGTTAAATAGTGAGTTGATAGGCATTAATTAACTAACAGACTAATTAGTTTCACTATAATAGATGAACTAAATAATAGTATTTTTCAAAATATAGGAACTAATTAATTAATTTTACCAAAATAAAAAAGTTAAATAGTGAATTGACAGGCATTAATTAACTAATAGAAAATTTAACGGAAGAACTAAATATTTTAATATAAGCAAAATACAAGAATTAAATGATATATTTTTTAAAATATTGGAATCAAATAGTCAATTTCATTAAAATATATGTATTAAATGGTCATTTTAATAAAATTAAAATAAACTTATTTTTCATTATTTGGAAAGAAAAGAGAGTGAAAAGAAAATAATTATATTTTGATGAATTTACTATTATACCTCTATCTTTGAAATTTGAATTAATAGTTAATGGGTATATATGTAACTATACAAGTTACAACACATTTTTCCTACTTTATTTTTTTTAGAGGCGAACAAATTTTATCAAAAGGAATGGAGGTGAAAATACCAACCAAAAGACAACAAACTAGAGGAAGCAAGCCCAAACATGAACACAAGCCAAAATGAACAGCGTTCCTAAGGAAGGCCCAAAAACACAAATGGACAACAACAATAAACCAAAGATAACAGAAACAGAGGGCACAAGAAAGAACCAAGCAAAGCAACCACACCAAACTTACACGAACCAAAACACAAACAACTTGCAGACACTAAAACTAAACAAATGCTAAACTGGAATAAAAAGAAAACTAAGCATCAACCCAAGCCTTAGAAAGAGGACTGAAAGGAATCTACCATCCTAAACTGGCATGCAACCAAACAAAAGGTCTAACTATCCAGACCAACACATTGCTCCCCAAAGTCTAAACTCCAACAAAAATAACCCAAAATAGATCGGAAGGCGAAGTAGGCAAAAAAGCTCCAGGCTAAGAGTTTCAAAAAAGCTCCATGTCCTTGTTGATTTGGTCTATAAGATAATTAGCCACCTCTTCATCATTACTTGCAATTCTAATTGGCAAAGTCAATAATACTTTTATAGGAGCTTTTCCAATAGCTTTAGTGGGGCTATGGTGGATTTTTTTATCTTAAAATGACAAGAACCAAGTAAAAATTTAGGAAATTAAGAAAAGGAATGAAAATAGAGAAAGTTAGAGTAGTGGTCCTAGTGGACGATGGAGGGAGAGGGGAAGGCTTGCTGGATGCTCCTTGTCGGGTTTAAAAAACTTATGGACACTTTTTGTGGGGTTAAAATAAGCTTTTTCTTTGGTTAATTATGGTAAAAAAAAGTTGAAAAATATATAATAAATGCGGAAAATAAAGGTTTAGTGGAGTCATATGACCTCACTACTATACATGTGGCACCACCACTGGGCCACTAGGTGATCAGTAAATGGGTTTGCTTCACTCGGAATGTGTACAATGGTCACGTGGCAGGGATGGCATTAGATTAAGGCAGGATTTTATTGTGTACATCAACTGGTATTTATTTTCTATCCAGAGTCATCAACCCTGTGCATCTGTGATAAAAGAAGTTGAAAGAATGATCATTATGAGCAAAACAACGAATAAAATAATTGTCACACCCGTCCCTAACCTACAAAGACTGGTGTAGCCTGAAAAACTGATAGAGTTTCCCTTAAATTTAGCTAAAAGAAACTATGGAACCTGTTGAAATACATTTGATACATATAATATGGCTTTGTGCCTATATAATAGATACTCAAATGTACATGAATCCTCTCTGTGATGATCAAAATAAAATATTTACAGATCAGATCTTCTAGCTGTCTTTACTTATGTACAATAAATTAAAATAAAAAAAATATTCAAAAATAACATATTAGCCCATCCTCTACTAGACTCTGGAGTTGGTGAATTGGATGAGAGGACAACACTGAAAGAGAGGCTAGTAGTAGTGTAGTCAGCAAAAGAAATATGAAATATTAAAAGAAATATGAGAGGGTGAGTACAACTACTCAGTGAACAGATAAATAAATAACAAAGGAAAACAAATAAGGTTTTATTATTATTTTTTTAATAATAATGATGATGATGATTTTATTATTATTTTTTTAATTTGAAACAGGAAGAGAGGATTATTAGCTAATGGAAGTGAACTTGCAACTTCTTCCTACCATTGTAATCGAGCCTCTAAGACTTTCTTTCTGATGGAAGAGAGCTGAGCAACAATATCACCGATATTCATGCGCTCTTGTGGTGATTCAGTAGAACAGGAGATTCCAATTTCAAATATTGAAATCAAGCACTCAATAAACATGTTGTTTCTCGTGTTCACAAGACTGTGGCTTTGAACCCATGTTGCATTTGCATTGGAGGAAGGTTGTTATTGGGATCCAGAATTTGTGTTACTTGTTCAGGTAAAGCTCTCTTAACAAAATTGCGAAGACTCGTGCCTTCCTTGAACATGTGATCAGTAGGCCTTTTTCCCGTGAACATCTCCAACAAGAGTATGCCATAACTAAAAATGTCACCTGATGTTGATGTTTGACTTCCTATACCATACTCTACAAAACATACATGATCACATAGTTAAATTGAGTTTTCTTAGAAATATATGAATACAAGGACTTTTCTTCAAGTTTGTAATTAAGGTCTCGAATTTGAGTTATAGTAGGAGCCAAAGCCAAATCAATAGAAAAAAGCAATAATACAATCCTGAAATGGCAATATAAACAAATAAGACAAATGAAATTCATGTAAAAAATATATTTATTTTATTTATAATTACCTGGAGGACAATAACCAATAGTTCCTCTTACTCCGATGGAGCTGGATTGATTTGTATAACTAAGGGTGACATTGGAAAGAAACTTCACTAGTCCAAAATCACTTACATGTGCAGTCATTTCTTCATCGAGAAGGATATTACTTGGTTTTATATCACAATGAACGATTGGTGTTCCACAATGATGTTGAAGATATTCCAATGCACAAGCAATATCAATGGCAACATTCAGCTTTTGGAGAACACTTAAAGTCCTTGGTACTTCATCTAATCCAAGAGTTGGATGCAACCAACCATCTAAGCTTCCATTGACCATGAACTCATAAACCAAAGCTTTGAAATCATTGCCATGATAATCAACACCTGAACAGGCTGTGAGCACTTTGACAAGATTTCGATGTCTAACATTTCGTAAGACCTCAGCTATAAAACTCTTTGAAGCTTCTCGATTCATAAGCTTAAACACCTTCACCGCAATCACAATTCCTTCTTGATCAAGAATTCCTTTGTATACTGACCCAAAGCTACCAATACCAATTAAATTGTCTGAAGAGAATCCATTAGTAGCTTTGAGGAGACTTTGATAAGACAACTTCAATAGCTCCTTCCCATGAGATGTTGTCCAAGACTCTCTTCTCTTTCTTGATAGGCACAGAAAGAAACAAATCAGCACAAGCGTTGCACCTATAAGCACAGAAACTATTGAGAATATGATCTTCAATGTTATAGTCAATCGCCTCTTTGACTGCTGAAGCTTACCTGGAGGTAGTGATGTGGCCCAACCGCAAGTGCACGGGTCGTACAAGTAATACAGTAAAGATATCGTTCCCACGAGGAGTTGTGTTAATGATTGAATTTTTGATATAAAAAGTTGACTAAATTGAACTAATTTCAAAATTAAAACAATAGATTGAATGGGTATTGGAGTATGAAATCTATATGTGCAAAATTAATAATCTATTCAACTATGTAATGATTTAACTAAAATTGCATCAAATTGAAATAAGCAAGTTCAAATATGGCAAGATTTAAAATGGCAAGCAATTAAATTCAATTGAAAATTAACAATGGTAAAAAGGCGATTCCGGAGTTCGGGATTTCATATTCGAGCTATTTTGGGATTTTAAATTGGTTATCCAATCTCGTGGAACTTATGGGTTTTAAGGAGATTAATTCTTAAATCCTTTGAATACCCTTTCGAGTGAGACAAAGAGTGCCTTAATCAATCTAATCCTACTTTCGTGGAGTTAGAGTTAATTAAGACCCATTAAGTTCTTTAATTAATCTGTGAATCCTCTTAATCCTTAGTCTATTTCTAGATCTAAGTTAATTAAGTCCAATTCCTTGATTATCTATCACAAGGCCTTCTCCTTTCGGTGCCTCAACCATGGATTAAGAACATCACTTAATGGGATCCTACACTAAGCATGTCATTAAGCACACAAGAAATGAATAAAACTCATTAAGACACAAAATATGGATTACCCAATCAAAATCCACAAAATATCTCAAATATTACAACCCTTACTCCAGAATCAAAAGTAAACTACTCACTACCCATAATGCTTACAAGATATATCGAGTTTAAATGGAAATAAAGCTTTAATCTAAGCTAAGAAATAAGAAACTAAACACTAGAAATGTAGGAAAAATGTAAGGAAAGAAAGAAATCTGCAAATCTTGGTTGAAAATGGTGTGGAAGGTGAAAGTGACTCTTCAAATTCTGCCTCTCCTCTTCCTTTCCTTTTCTGCTCCTTTGTCTCCCTTCTAAAATGGGAAATGAGGTTATTTATAACATTTTCTGACATGGAGCCCTAAAATGGTGTGTTCTAGGAGGGGTTTTCTAAGGGAATCTTCTGCCAGCTCATTAATGAACTCTTTATGGGACTGCATAAGTGGACTGCATAAGTCATGCAGTCCCTTATGCAGTTTTCAGCTGGTTTCTGGTTCACTTATGCGAAACTGCATGACTTGGTGCATAGGTTATGCACAATTCCGTGAGAGTGCATAAGGGAGGCGTGAATGTGCATAAGCTATGCAGTCTCCTTATGCACATTTCGGCAGGTATTGGAATAGTGATTTTTCTCCTTATGCAGATCTGCATAGCTTATGCGGCAAGTTATGCACAATTTGGTCAATGTATATTTCAGCTTGAAAACTTATTTTTGACATCTTTGGCTGTAGAAGGCACTCCTCAATGGCAAAATTTCTTTTCAGTCCTTCACAAGCACCATTTTTCCTACAAAACAAAGTAAAAATTACAAATTAATCCAAAATTGACAATTATGAAAAACTAACTAAATAACTAATGAAATTAGCTAAAAATAACTAATAATAAAATAAAATGGCTATGAAATTAGACCTAAATGACTATGCAAAATGTATGCATCAAATACCCCCAAACTCAAGCTTTTGCTTGTCCTCAAGCAAACTTTAAAATGTGATGCAAAATTTTTAGGGGTTGCCTTATCCAAAGAGCTATGAAAATCACCTATTAAAGTAACTTAACTCCCCTTTAGCCATACCAACAATCCATATACCCATCCTTCAAAATGCAAAGAATCTAATGCTTATCCAAGCTTTCACCGCTTAGCCATCAAGTCAATTATCATTCAAAATCCCCAAACCAACCAATCAAAAGAGAGAGTCATGCTCAAAAGGAATTCTAGGACAATCAATAGGCAAAGTGTCTCTATATAGAATGATGGAATTAATGAATGAATAGGTAATTTTTCCAATCCCATAGGCAAATCCCCTACTCCTATCTCCACTAATGTAGCAAGTACTATCAAGAGATCAAAGGTCTTTTTAGGGATGTAATGGGGCCATGGGGTTCAAAATGAGGCTAAGAAGAAAAATGGGTAAAAAGGGTTCAAAGCATGAGAATATTTCCAATCTTGACAACATAAGGCACACTTCTTATTCTATTATATATTTTTTCTCTCTTTTTTTTTTTATATATATATATGGAGGAGAGAAATACACAATGAGGATTGTCAAGTGCTAGCATAGTTTACAAAACACCTAAAAATGGAGGGACATTTTGATACTTTAAACTTGTATCTTGCATTTTCTTTTGATGATTGTCCCTAAAAATGCCACCCCCAAACTCATTCTTTTTAATACTTTGGGTGGATTTCTTTGAATTTGAATGACAATAATGAAAAGTACATATACTAGCACTTTTACAAGATGACAAGCTTTTCTTCTCCCTTTTATTGTATTTTTTTTTCTTTTCTTTTTTTTTATATATTTTTTTATTTTTTTTATGTACCTAATATTATGAATAATTATTCTCATGAAAAGGGTTGGAGTGTTTGGTTCATTGGCTAGGTAGTAATAAGGGTTTCAAGAAAATTAGGGACAAAAAGGCTCAAAGGGGTTTGCAAGGGTCAATTTTAATTAGGAAAAGGGTCAAAGGCTTAAAATGAGAAGGTTTGAATCAAAGAATGCCTAATCATCTCTCTTTTCAAGTACAAGCTGGTATTTCGCCTTGAAAGGTTTAGAAAATTTGTTCTAGGATTGGTGAGACATCATTTGACTACCTTATATCCAATAACTCCCTCTAAACACTCCAATCTCTAAAGGACTAGTTGGGTGGCTTTTTGGCTAAGAAGATATAGGCAAGGGATAGACACTTTAAAACCTTACACCTCTTAGGAAACTTTCAATCCACAAACCCAACTAAAGGTAAGTCAAATCACTCTCATAGGCACATTTTCAATACTCAAGGGATTTGGCAAGAGATTTTAATGCATGATGCATGATTCCTAAAAATGAGTAATGCAATAACTAAATGGAGGAAATCTATTTGTATGCAATATGTACAATTTCTAAGTGATGTATAATGTGTATGTAAATGATGTATAATGTGTGTGTATGTATGGATGTATATATAAAATATTTACAGTATATGTAAATGAAATGGGATGAGATGCTCCTATACTTAAAATGTGAAAAATGAAGCAAAAATCAAAATGTGCACAAAAATGAAGCAGAAATCAAAATGTGCACCCCCAAACTCAAAATTAGACATTGTCCTCAATGTCTCAAGCAGTATATTACCAAAACTCAAAGCAAGTAATAATTATCAGGAATTGTGAAAGTTAAGAGCAAAAAGAAAGAGTTACCTGGTATGGAGCAGAGGAGAATTCAAGATATAAAGGGATGCATAAGAAGCTGCACAGGTTATGCAGAGTAAAGTGCTGTCCAGAACATGTGCATAAGTAGGGTGCATAAGCCGTGCGGTTCTGCATGAGTGACAATAAGGGCTGCACAGGCTATGCAGGACATTTGCATAAGGGGATGACAGCCTGTGCAGTTCTGCATAAGTGGCATAAAGGGCTGCACAGGCTATGCAAAATAATTGCATAAGGGAATTCACATCCTGTGCAGTATATTCAACAGCTGCTGCATGATGATTAGCAAAGAAAAATGTGCAACCACCAGTAGAAGCATGCAAAAATATACAATATATGGACAATTATGCACAAAAGGGTAGTAAAGGCAGTGACAATCAATGAAAAACTAATGTAATGGCCATCCAATAGAACTTTAAGAAAAACAGAATTCAAAACAAAATAATTCAAAACAAACTAACAGAATTCAAAACAAACTATAATTGTTTGAAAATATGTACAAGGAAAAAGTCCTACAAGTTTGAACAAAAGTAAAACAAAAACTAATCTAGTTCTATTATTTTGCCCTTGTCCATAGATGTTGCTAAGAAATTTGGTTGCATCCGGTCTTTGTCGAAATGATGGTGCTGGAGGAGGTGATGGAGGTGGAGGTGGCATGCCCAGAAAGATCATGAGCTTCTTCATCATCTCCTTCAATTCTTTTTGCTTGTCCCTGGTTTCCATGACAAGGTCAAATAGATGATCGTGACGATCCTTGAGGGTATCAAGACCAGTGTCAAGCTTCCTATCCACAAAGTATATATCATCACTAAGCCTTTCAAGATAGGTGAATAAGGCTTTAGTGTTGAATGCAGGAGGGGCTGTGGATGAGGAGGGTTCAGCTGTAGGAGGTGTGGGCTGAGCAGAAGCTGCTGGGGTGTCCTGTGCAGATTGAGGGGGTGGGGTAGGTTCAGTAGAGTGCTGTGGGACTGATTGGACAGGTTGGGCTTCTGGTTGTGCAGTGGGTTCAGTTTCTGCTGCTGGTTGTGCAATGTCAGAATGTGGCAAACTGAACCCTGTTTTGGATAGGTGTGCAGCATCAAAATATAAGGTGTCCACAAGTGCTGGTATTGGGTGCTCTTCAGGATTAAAACCAAAGTGCTTGGCTATGACAGTTATGAGCCCACCTAAGACAATGTCACCTATGGATTTAGTGGCAGTATGCAACACATGCTCACAAAAGAAATAACCAGGAGAAACCTTGACCTTGTGAAAAGCACACCATAACATGAATAATTCAGATTTCCCAACAGCACCAGAACTAGTCCCTCTGCCCAAAATAGTGCTAGCAATCAGTCTATGAATAAACCTAAGTGCAGGGTCAAGTATTTGAGAGGTTTTTGATCTGCCAGCAGAAAAAGTCTGAGGTTGGTTTGTGATGATTCTCCAAAATTGAGCAGCATTCCAAATACCCTTGTTTGCTACCTCTACCCCTGTATATGGCACTCTAAATAGCCCATCAATTGCAAACCCAAGAATGCTATGAAATTGATCCAATGATAACTCTCTATTTTGCTCCAAACATCTAAATTTCATAGTTGGCTTAAAATCTACATCATGCAATTTCAGGGTGGCAGAGAATGAGGAAATAAACTCCAAAACTAAAGCTGGGTAAACAATTTCTTGCTTGTGCACAAATTCCATCCAACCCATACCATCTAGATAGTCAACCACATTGTCAAATAAACCAAGTGACTGGAGAGAGTCCACAGAAATATACCTAGTGGGTTGCACCTTCCTTTCCTTAAGTCGTTTAAATGTTGCTTTGTGAGTTGCATCAGGAAGGGACCAAGGGAGTTTTGAGACCTATGAGGTTACTGACAATTGCTTTTTACTGGAAGAGGGTGTGGAGGCTGAAGTCTTTGGCTTTTTGGGTGGAGGCTCTGACCTTGGGGTGGTGGGTGGTTCGTTGCGCTTTGAGAGAGGAGGTGCAGATGACATGGGCCTAGTGGATTTCGACCTGATTTTTCGTTTATATGTGGCTGTGGAGGGTGGTGGGGGTGTCGCTTGTGGAGGGGAATCGGGATTGGGAGGTAGCGTTGACAATGGCGAAACCTGGAGAGGGGAAACTGGACGGGAATGGGGAGGCGACTCCATTGCCGATGGTGAAGATGGAGGAGATGAGGGGAAAAGAAAATATGCACTGGGTAGTTAGGGCTAGGGCGGCGGAAATGGGTGTGGAGAAGAATAAGAGGAAAATGTCGGGAGAAATGGAGGGGAACGGACGGTCGGGAACAGAAAATACGGGAGGTGGGAAAAATGGGTACCGACGGGAATTTTGGATTAGGTTATGTAAGACTGCATAAGTGAAAAGTGAGTGTGCATAACTTATGCACCCTACTTATGCATGTTTCGGCAGGTTTTGGACTTCAGAGAAATAGCTTATGCAAAAGTGCATAAGTTATGCACTGTCCTTATGCACTGTTCGGCAAGTTTTGAAATTTTGGGTTTCTGGTTATGCAGAAGTGCATAAGTCATGCACCCTCCTTATGCAGGTCTCGGTAGGTTTTGGTGTTTGGAAAATGTGGTCATGCAGTTGTGCATAAGCTATGCACTCTGCTTATGCATGTTTCGGTAGGTTCTGATTTTTGTGGAAAGTGGTTATGCAGAAGTGCATAGGTCATGCACTCTGCTTATGCAGGTCTCGGTGGGTTTTGGGATTTTGGGTTGGTGGTTATGCAGTTGTGCATAAGCTACGCAGTCTCCTTATGCACCTCTCGGTAGATTTTGGATTTCAGAGATTTTTAGTCATGCGGAAGTGCATAAGTTATGCACTCTGCTTATGCATCCCTCGGCAAGTTTTGAGATTCAGAATGTGAGGTCATGCAGAAGTGCATAAGTTATGCACTCTGCTTATGCACCCTTCGGCAAGTTTTGATTTTTGGAGTTTTTGGTTATGCAGAAGTGCATAAGTCATGCACCCTCCTTATGCAGACTTCGGCAGAGAGAGAAAATGCAGAATTTGAAGTTATGCAAACCTGCATAAGTCATGCACTCACTTATGCAAGTTTTGACAGATATGAAATTTGGCAAAATTAGGCTATGCAGAGTTGCATAAGCTATGCACTCTTCTCATGCACTTTGCAATATGAATGAAAATGGCAAGAATTGTGGTTATGCAGGATTGCATAAGCTATGCAGTTGCTTATGCACAATTCAACAAGATTAAAATTGCAATGGAACATGATTTGCAAGTGTGAAAAATACCCTAGAATGAGGAAATATAATTCTATGAAGCATAAACCATGAGAAATTTTCACCAAAAACACATCAATATATACAAAGTCCATCAAAATTTCATCACACAAGCATGTAGAAATGGATCCTACATAAAAGACCTTTGTGAACCATGCCATTTTTACTCAAATTCTGCAAATCAACATTTAGCACAATAAAAACTCAATAAAACCTGCATAAAGTTGCATCTATCCACAAATGATGAAATGAACTCTCCAAGTTATGCCAAGAGAATGCAATATTGTCCACCTTGAATTCCACAACCCAAATAAGCTCAAAACTACAAAGATGACCAACTTACCACCATATTAACATTAAAAGCACATATACTTAAAAGTTACACATCCAACCTCACCAAGAACATGAGCCATTTGCTGTAGACACCCTCTTTGCTGCAGAATTTCTTCTTCCTCTCTGCATAAACTAGGTAATGACCCTGACAAAGTTATGCAAAGAAAATCACTCGATTTTGGGAGAGTTTGAAGGACAAAATTTTCAAGTTAAGAATCACTCCCCAGCAGTTCATCAGCCTTTCTTCATTGAAATACATCTACAAGGGGCAAAATTCAACAATGTCAAAAATTGAATTTGGGAGAGTCAATATAAAAACAAAAGTAATGAAAGTAAAAGTAAATCAGCAAAAGCAAAATAAAAGGACTTGGGATGCCTCCCAAGAGGGCTAATTTATAGTCCTTAGTTGGACTTTTCATGAATTTCACTGAAAAGAGGTGAGGGATTGTAGAGCTTGTAACAGCTTGCTCCTTTTATTGGGTCTCCAGTTATGTAATGTTTCAATCTATGCCCATTGACCTTAAAATTTCCAGATTTTTCACTCCAAATTTCAATTGCTCCATAAGGGAAAACCTTAGAAACTCTATATGGACCAGTCCACCTTGATTTAAGTTTTCCAGGGAACAATTTCAATCTTGAGTTGAACAATAAAACTAAATCACCCTCTTTGAATTCCTTTTTTCGAAGATGCTTATCATGCCAAACTTTAGTTCTTTCTTTGTAAATACGGGCACTTTCGTAAGCATCCATTCTCAGTTCTTCAAGCTCATTAAGTTGCAATAGTCTCTTTTCACCAGCTTGCTTAAGATCAAAATTCAAGGTCTGAATGGCCCAATATGCTCTATGTTCTAGCTCCACAGGTAAATGACAAGACTTACCATATATCAACCTAAAGGGAGTAGTTCCTATAGGGGTTTTGTAGGCAGTCCTATATGCCCATAAAGCATCATCTAGTTTGATAGACCAATCTTTTCGAGAATTGTTCACTATTTTCTCCAAGATATGTTTGAGCTCTCTGTTAGAAATTTCAACTTATCCTGAAGTTTGAGGGTGGTATGGGGTAGCTATCTTGTGCACTACGCCATACTTCCTCATTAAGCTCTCAAATTGCTTATTGCAAAAATGGGAACCACCATCACTAATTATAGCCCTAGGAGCTCCAAATCTACTCAAGACAAATTTCTTCAAGAATTTCACTACCACTCTAGCATCATTAGTTGGAGTTGCAATAGCTTCCACCCACTTTGACACATAGTCAACCCCAACTAAGATGTATCTATTACCAAATGAAGGAGGAAATGGCCCCATAAAATCTATTCCCCAAACATCAAATAATTCTACTTCAAGAATTTCATTCAAGGGCATTTGATCTCTTTTTGACAAATTTCCTCTCTTTTGACATTTATCATATTCTAATACAAATTTCCTCACATCCTTAAAAAGATTTGGCCAAAAGAAACCAGCTTGCAAAATTTTACTAGCTGTTTTAGAGATTCCAAAATGTCCTCCATAATCAGAAGCATGGCAATGATGCATAATACTCTGTGTCTCCTCATCAGGAATACATCTCCTTATTAAACCATCACAGCATCTCCTAAAGAGTAAAGGGTCATCCCATCTATAAAACTTCACCTCATGCAAAAACTTTTTCTTTTGTTGCCATGTCATACGTAGAGGTAAAACTCCACAAGATAAATAATTCACAAGGTCTGCATACCAAGGTAGTTTAGCAACAAGAGAGAAAAGTTGTTCATCCAAGAAAAACTCATCAATAGGGATTTCATCCAATTCTTCATCATCCAATTTCAACCTACTAAGATTATCAGCAACTACATTTTTAGCTCCCTTCTTATCTCTAATCTCCAAGTCAAACTCTTGTAGCATCAGAATCCACCTAATGAGCCTAGGTTTAGCTTCCTTTTTACGGAGCAAATACCTGATGGCTGCATGATCTGAAAATATAACCACCTTTGAGTCAATAATATAAGGTCTGAACTTTTCCAATGCAAAGACAATTGCTAAAAATTCCTTTTCAGTTGTTGCATAATTTGTTTGAGCTTCATCCAGTGTTCTACTAGCATCATAAATAGCATAAGCCTTTTTGTCCTTCCTTTGACCAAGAACAGCCCCAATTGCATAGTTGCTAGCATCACACATAATTTCAAAAGGTAGGCTCCAATCAGGTGGTTGCATGATTAGTGTAGTGATAAGAGCTTGCTTCAACTTGCAAAAGGCATCCAAACACTCTTGGTCAAATACAAATGGTGTTCATGACTTAACAAATTAGACAAAGGTTTGGCTATTTTAGAAAAACCCTTGATAAAGCGTCTGTAGAACCCGGCATGTCCTAGAAAACTTCGAATTCCCTTGACATTGGTAGGAGGACCCATCTTCTCTATCACTTCAACCTTGGCTTTATCAACCTCTATTCCTCTGTTAGATACCAAATGTCCAAGCACTATCCCTTCCTGAACCATGAAATGACACTTTTCCCAGTTTAACACAAGGTCGATTCGCACATCGCTGCAAAACTTTAGAAAGGTTAGCCAAGCATATGTCAAATGAAGATCCATAAACAGAAAAATCGTCCATAAAAACCTCCATTATGTCTTCAATGAAATCTGAGAAGATTGCCATCATGCACCTTTGAAAGGTGGCTGGTGCATTACACAACCCGAATGACATCCTCCTATAAGCAAAGGTTCCATATGGACAAGTAAAAGTGGTTTTCTCTTGATCATTTGGATGGATAGGGATTTGAAAAAAACCTGAATATCCATCTAAATAGCAAAAATAAGAATGCCTAGCCAGTTTTTCTAACATCTGATCAATGAAGGAAAGTGGAAAATGATCTTTTCTAGTGGCAACATTTAATTTTCTGTAATCTATGCACATTCGCCAACTAATTACTGTTCTGGTGGGAATTAATTCATTATTTTCATTTTTGACCACTGTCATTCCACCCTTTTTTGGAACAACATGTACTGGGCTCACCCAAGTACTATCTGAGATAGGATATATGATCCCTGCATTAAGCAACTTCAAAATTTCCTTTTTAACAACTTCTTTCATATTCGGGTTCAACCTCCTCTGATGTTCAATAGATGGCTTACAATTTTCTTCCAAACTAATTCTATGCATGCAAAAGTGTGGGCTGATTCCCTTAATGTCATCTATGGTGTATCCTAAAACTTTCCTAAATTGCCTCAACACTCTTAACAACTTATCAGCCTCTAAGGTACTTAAATTTGCATTTACAATTACTGGATAAGTGTTATTGGTGCCAAGAAATTCATACCTGAGCTGAGAAGGAAGTTGCTTAAGTTCTACCTTAGGCGCATCTTCTTCCTTGAATGATGGTTGCTTAGATTCTGCTTTTTCCTTTTGTGTGAGTTGAAAAACTGGAGCAGAAATGAATGGTGGACTTCCCTTTAAATGTTGAGCATATGCAGCCACATGAGGGTTGTCATAGTCTATGCCTCCTCCATGAACCAAACAATTTTCAAGTGGATCTTCTGGATATTTCTTTCTGAAGTGTTCTTCAACCAGCTCATCAATGATATCAACTTTCAAGCAAGTATCAGCTTCAGAATGATGCTTCTTCATAGAGTTATTAATATTGAAAACCAATTGCTCTTCACCAACTCTAAGAGTCAGCTTTTCTCCCTTAACATCAATCAATGCTCCTGCTGTAGCTAGAAAGGGTCTTCCCAAGATGATTGGGATATTAGAATCCTCTTCCATGTCCAAGATGACAAAGTCAACAGGTATGTAGAACTTCCCAACCTTCAGAGGCACATTCTCCAAAATCCCTTCAGGATACTTAATTGATCTGTCAGCTAACTGAAGAGAAATGTGGGTTGGCTTAAGATCTCCCATGTTGAGCTTCTCATAGATGGAAAGGGGCATAAGGCTAACACTAGCCCCTAAATCACATAAAGCTTTTGTAGAACATGATTCCCCAATGTGGCATGGAATTGAAAAACTCTCTGGATCCTTGAGCTTTGGGGGAAGTTTCCTTTGAAGGATAGCACTACATTCTTCTGTCAAAGCTTCAGTTTCATGATCTTCAAGTTTCCTCTTGTTTGAGAGAATTTCTTTCAAGAATTTTGCATAAGAGGGCATTTGTGAAAGAGAATCAACAAAAGGCACATTTATGTATAGCTTCTTCAAAACCTTTAAGAACTTCCCAAATTGCTTATCAAGCTTGGCTTTGTGAAATCTTTGTGGGAAAGGAAGTTGTGGCTTGTAGGGCTCAGGAGGTATATATTTCTCTTCCTTTTCTTCAATTTCCTCTTTACATTTTTCTGTACTCTCTTGTTTTTCACTCTCATCAGTTTCTTTCTCATTTTCTCTCTTCTCATTTTTTTCACTCTTCTCATTATTTACAACTTTCCCACTTCTTAAAGTAATAGCTTGACACTGCTCTCTTGGGTTTTCTGGTTGACTTGGAAGTTTTCCAAAAGACTTGGTACCTGAGGAAGATGCTTGTTGTGCAATCTGATTTTCCAAAGATTCTCTATGTGTTTGCATCTGTTCCAGCCTTGCTTTCATCTCTCTCATCTCCTCATCATGCTTATTTTGGTTAGCAAGAATCTGTTGCAATAAAGCTTCAGTGGTAGAACTTTGTTCCTGCTGTTTTGGTAGAGGATTCATATTTTTCTGCTGAAAATTAGGCAATGGTTGCCTATTTTGCTGATATGGAATTCCTTGTTGCTGTTGTGGCTGAAAATTCTAATTTGGAACTTGACTTTGCTGATTTCCCCATGAAAAGTTGGGATGATTCCTCCAATTTGGATTATAAGTCTGAGAGTAGGGATTCCCCATCTGTTTGTTTCCATAATTACCAACATATGCAGCTTGCTCTCCATAGTCTACTCCACAGCTGGTAGTTCCCTCTGCATAAGCCACTTGTTGTGAACTTCCAGATGATGATGATCAACTAACCAACATACTCAAATCTTCCATCTTCTTAGCAAGGACATTTGTAAGTGCATCAAATTTTGCATTAATCATGTTGAATGGATCAAGATCATACATTCCAGCAGCTTGCCTTTTTTGAGTTGGAGCTGGTCCTCTTGGACTACTCCAAAGATGAGTATTCTTTGCAATTTTCTCCAATAGCTCATAAGCTTCATCTTCATGCTTCATAATAAATTCTCCTCCTGTTTGAGCATAAATAATCCCTCTAATTGCAGGAGTGACATTTGTGTAAAAATTCTGGTTTATCATCCATTTCGGAATGGCATGATGTGGGCATTGTCTCTCCAATTCCTTCCATCTCATCCATGATTCATAAAGAGTTTCATCTTCTCTTGGTCTGAAAGCTGTCATTTGATTCCTCAATTCTTGAGTTTTTCTAGGTGGAAAATATTGTGCAAGAAATGCATCAGTGAGTTGCTCCCAATTTGTAATGGAGTTGTGAGGTAAAGAATCAAGCCAATTCAATGCTCTATCTTTCAAAGAGAATGGGAACAGCTTCAATCTTACTACATCATCAGACACTCCAGGTTGTTTTTGCATATCACAAATCATAGCAAACTTCTTCAGATGTGTGTGTGGATTTTCAGAAGGATGTCCTCCAAATTGAGAATTTTGAATCATTTGAAGAACTCCAAAATCCATCTTGTAACTATTTGCATCAATCCTTGGTCTTGCTATGCTCTCTCTCAAGTCATCAAAACGAGGAAAAGCATGATCCATCATACTTCCCCTAGGCAAATTAGCATTTACAACTTCTTCACCTTGGGCTGCATTTTCATTGTTTTGACCATTTCCAGCATTACCACCAATTCTAATTCTTTCATCAGCCATGTCAGCTTCTAATTTAGTTTCTCTCCCCTCCTCCCTGAAGAATTGGAAGAATCGCTTTTTCATTCTGAGAGCAAGGTTCCGAGCGGTTTTGAGGGTTTCCCGCGTAGCTGGCTGCATCAAGGCCCGTTAATTCCGAAGCGCATCACCCTGAATAGGGAAGAAGGCTTAATGGTGATGGAGCTGAAAGATCAGGCGGCCACTCAGAAGTTCTCCTGTTTAGATGCGGTGACAGCTGAACTGCATCATTGGACAATGCGGCTAATTACTGGGGAAGAACGCGGGCTTCAGCTCTCTGACCTTGGCTTCGGTACTTTCTACATCTCTGATCTCTGAACCCTTAGCGAACTCACTGACTTTTCCTTTGCACAGGTATGATGGGCGGCGAGGTTCCAAGGAGAACCGAAAGCAGAAGAGAGAGATCTCCAGAAAGGTGTGGGAGATGAAGGGCGCCGAGGCCCTTCAGACGCCAAGACACGATTCGGGGGAGATGCAGGAGGGCTCTTCTCGACCCTCAGGACCGCCAATCCCTAATGTAAAAGTGGTTCGGTCTCCCCCTCGATGCGAAGAGCCACCTCCACCTCCGCTGGTTACTTCTAGTGTGGAAGGGGGTCCATCCCAACCTCCTGTGAGGACCCTTTCCCGCGGAACTCAAGTCCTGATCCATTCGCTGGAAAAGAACCGCACGGTTTGGGAGAATCCGGGCTTGGCTAAGGTCTTGGGGGCCTCGATCTGCCTTCAGGAGGATCAGGATAGGCTGTCCCCGAATAGTCTCGATGATATCCTGACCCGGACTATGAGCCTGAGTGTGGAGAGCCTGGTGAACCAACACATTGTCCGGGAGAAGGCTCACCGCATGAGGCAGGAGCTCGAGAAGGTGGGTCATGAAGCAGCTTCCCTCCGATCCCAACTTTCATCCGCCCAAAACTACATAGCTGAAATTAAGGGGTGGATGAAGTTCTATGAAGATAAACTGGCCGAGCAAGCTCATGTCCTTGAAGAGGTTTGGGTGCTCCGAGCTGCTGATGTCGCACGCCTCACTGACGAACTCAAAGTAAAAGAAGAAGAGGCAGTGACAAGGGAGGCCGGCGCTTATGTGAATGCCCATGGGGACCTTTTGGCCGAGCTTAAAAAGCGTTATCCGGAGGAGGACTTTTCCTAGATGGTGGACCTGGCTCCCCAAGATGAAGAGGACAGCGAGGAGGAGGCTAAAGGTGAGAGAGGAGGTGAACAAAATGTAGAATAGGCTGGGGGTGATCCTCCAGCCGAATGACTTGTATAAATTTTTAATTTGAAATGAAATGAAGTCCTTTTTTAGTTCAATGATTGGATGAGATCGGAAAGTATCTAAATTGCATGAGCGCCTATGTAACACCCTCCCGGTAGCAATTCCGTACATTCTACTGTTCCGGTGACCGGTGTAGGTCCGGATAGCTAGAACGTCCGAAAAAATATTTAAACTAAAGTGAGGAACCAAAATTAACTCAAATACTAATAAGAAACATTTAGTAAAAATTTTAGAAATAAAATACAACCAAGTTAAACGAGTCGGTGCCCTAGCGAGGGGTAACTCAGAGGGAAGTTGCGGTTCTCGCAACGAGGAGCCCTAGACCCGAGGGAAAAATTATAAAATAAGTTTTGGGACTCCAGAGAAGGGTTATTGAGGTTCCCATGGCATTAGAATGCCAAGAAAATATTTAGAAAAATTTTTCAATCGGTACAGACAATTTTGGCCCATTGAGTCGAACGGAGGGCATTTTAGTCATTTCGCCTTCAGAGGTGATTTTTGGCCGACTTGTCCAGCTAAGTAAATAATTAATATGACATAAAATATGAAGAAACATTACTAAAAATTTAATTGAAATTGAGTAGTGATGAAAAGAAAAGAAAAATCAAAATAAAGCAATTTGTGACATCATAATGATGTCATTTATAAATTACCAACCAATCACAAGCTAATAAGCTTTCTTAAATACTTAAAAGAGACAAAACAAAGACCAAAAAATTAAAAGTCCAGCAGCCATCACCCTCTTCCTCATGCAGCCGAAACCTTGCCCTAGACCTAATCCTCCATTAACACTTCCATAAGCTTTCCATTCCACTAAGTCTCACCCTAAATCCTCATACTCCATTCACTAAAATTTATCCTAGCACCTTGCATAATCTTTTGGCAGCCAAGAAGAAGAAAGAAAGTGAAGTTTTGAGCTTGGGAAAAATCTGCCTACAAGAGGTTAGTGCATATATGTATTTAAAACTCATTAATTCCATGATTGAGACTTGTAATAGATGAGAAATTGTGAAATAAATGAAACAAATTCATGTGTATGTCCACCATAGAATTCGGTAGCCCTAATGAAGGAATGGTTTTGATTGTTTTGTTGGACTTAGAGTGGACTAGAAATGATATTTAAGATATATATCTATATGGATAATAAATTGGTATGCTAACTAAGGCATCTTGTAGAAAACATAATGTGAAGCTAGGGTTTTGGGAAGTGAAAATTTGACTTGGCTTAGGAAATTGTTAGAGAACATTTTAATGGTCAATTAGTGACCATTTTAGGTAAGTTAACCATAATTTGGACTGAAATGTAGCATGGCAAAGTGAATGAGTATGCTGCCTTGTGAGTGCAAAGAGGTGATCAAATTTCAGTCCACTTGGACTGCCATATCTTGGGCTGTGTTGGTCCAATTGGTGTTTGGCCAATTGGACATGAAACTAGGCTTATAATGGCACATTTTTGCTGAAGAAACTATGCCCAAAAGACCAAAGCAAGAGGACCAAAAGTTGGCCCCAATCCGGATACCCTGCAACAGCACCTGCAGAAATGACCAAATGAACAGTGTTGGCCATAACTCAATGTAGATTTGGTCAATTGACCTGAAATTTTTACAGAAACAAGTTAAGACATAGACAAACAACTTTTATGAAGAAACCTACCCCAAATTATGGCCAGAACCTATTCAAATATGCAGTCACAGTCACTATTCATGTTACTGTAGATATGGTTAATTCTGCAGATTGGCAATCCGGCCAGCTGTGGTTTTTGGACCATATCTGGAGCTACAAAACTCCAAATGGAGTGATTCAAAAAAAGAAATTCAACTAGACAAAATAAGGAACAACTTTCATGTTTTCCATTTTTTCAAATTTCCACTGTAACAGTGTTTAATGGAACAGTAAACTTAGGCTCAAAAATTGAAATTTTCTGCCCTCTTGGCTTTAAGTTAGAAATGGTAATGGTGACCAATTCTAACAAGTTTTAAATGTAAAATGTGGTATGTTGGGAGTGCCAAAGTCAATGTACATATTTTCTATCCAAAAGTCAACATTTTTGTTGACCAATGAGGTGAATAGTGACACCAAAACTTGAAATGCACAAATTGAAGAATTTAAAAGTTTCAAATGCCCTAGTATACCTAACATGATTGGTTTGGATAGTTTGGCATGCCAATAGGGTTCAGTTAGCAGTACTGCACATGGCAATATGCCATTCTGTAATTTCATGGCTTTTAGCCATTCTGACTTTGCATTGAGATTTGGCCTTGTGCCTGAGATTATTTACAGCTTGGTAGCTGTTCTGTTGCACACCGGGAGATGCATATGTGACCGATGGTGTGACGGCCCGAGGTACTAGATACCCAAAGGCGCGGTTACCCATTATCCAAATTACTGCCTAGTGTAGGTTACTTGGGGCAACTAAATGAATAAAAGTGGATAAAGTAAATGATATACAAATACCAAACAAATAAAACATATACATTCGTTACATATTTATTTCTTGCTATTTCTTTTATTTTATTATTGCATCACTAAGAATTATTGCTTAGCGCGTTGCTTTTGCCACGCTTAGGTACTGGAGATACTGATCGTGAGCCCAGTAGACCGCAGACTGGGTGAGTCCATCCTGCAGCTCTGCACAGTGTCCGTGTCACCTCACTACCTGCAGTGCATTGGTAGGGCACTAGGTGTCATTTTGTCATTTTGTAACTAAATTTTTATTTTCTCATATGTATTTAGAATTATGAAATGTATTTTGTTGATCATGTAAATAATGAAAAACTGTGTTTATGAATGGAAAAGTAAATGTTTATTTGTGATTTATATGTGATCATCACATGTGATGGATAATTGAGAATTGAAATTGAAATGTTGAGATCTTGATATTGAGACTTTGTTGATGAATTGAAGTTGGGATTGTTTGGAAAATTATTTGGAAGTGTTTTTAACAGGTTCCGAAGAACTGTTTTCTCTATTTTTAGCCAGTACTCCGCCGGATTTTCTTTAAAATTTTCGGAACCTCAAATAAATAATACTTTTGATAAATGGCTTAAATAAATTATATTTCATAAATTATATTCAAAAGCATGATATAAATTAATTAAGGTATATTAGAGTGTGCCAGTACACCGTGTGGCATGACTTACTCGGGTATACTGTACACGGGTAAGGGGTGTCACAGCCTAATTGTCTGAACATATTAGAATAACTTGAAAGCAATTATTAACCTATGTATGAGAGATCGGTAAAACTTTGTAAACATGAGATGGGAAAGTATCCAAGTTGCATGAGCGCCTAATTATTGGCACATATTAGAACAACTTGAAAGCAATTATTAACCTATGTATGAGAGATCGGTAAAACTTTGTAAACATGAGATCGGCCTAAACCGAGAACAAACACTGAACGGAACTGGAAACCTGGTCTGAACACTTAAGATCGGAAGCATCATTAGGCCGGATTAAAACCTTAACTTTTATTGGACAACTATCCACAATATTTATGAATGGGGAATCGGATGGCATGAAGACCTAATGTTGGTTCAATTTTGTTTGACAAGAGGGATCGAAAATGTGATTGACTGGCCGAAAAACTTGGTAATTGATTCAAGAGATCGGATAGGATTTAAATGATATGGAGACTTAGTACTGATTTGATTCCTTTAGAAGAGAGATCGGACATGTGATTAACTGGCAAAGAGAGACTTGGTACTGGGGATCGGTTTCAAAGTTTATTAATTCCAGGGATCGGCCAAAATATGGTGTCGACAGCTGCCCCTCTTTACATAATTCCTACTGAAGGGAAAAATTTTCCCGTGTAGGGATTATGTAAAGATTCAGACCCATATTTTGGGCGATTAAAATTTGAACTTCGAAATTAAAGTTAGGGAACTAAAGCCTACTTAGGTCAGCGACCCTGAGGTTGGTAACAGGAATTTAAATGCTGAAGAATTAAAGTCAACTTAGATGAAGGAACCAGAGGTTGATTAACAAGAAATTTAAATGCTGAAAAATTAAAGTCAACTTAGATCAAGGAAACAGAGGTTGATAACAGGGAATTTAAATGCTGAAGAATTAAAATCAACTTAGATTAAGGAACCAGATGTTGATAACAAGAAATTTAAATGCTAAAAATTAAAATCAACTTAGATAAAGGAACCAGAGGTTGATTAACAGGAAATTTAAATGTTGAAAATTTAAATCAACTTAGATCAATGACCCAGAGGTTGATAACAGGAAATTTAAATGCTGAAAATTAAAATCAACTTAGATTAAGGACCCAGAGGTTGATAGCAGAAAGTTTAAATGCTGTAAATTAAAATCAACTTAGATCAAGGAACCAGAGGTTTATAGCAGAAAGTTTAAATGTTGGAAATTAAAATCAACTTAGATCAAGGAACCAGAGGTTGATAGCATAAAATTTAAATGCTGGAAATTAAAATCAACTTAGATCAAGGAACCAGAGGTTGATAGCAGAAAGTTTAAATGCTGGAAATTAAAATCAACTTAAATCAAGGAACCAGAGGTTGATAGCAGAAAATTTAAATGTTGGAAATTAAAATCAACTTAGATCAAGGAACCAGAGGTTGATTAACAAGAAATTTAAATGCTGAAAATTAAAATTAACTTGGATCAAGGAACCAGAGGTCGATAACAGGAAATTTAAATGCTGAAAATTAAAATCAACTTAGATCAAGGAACCAGAGGTTGATTAACAAGAAATTTAAATGCTGAAAATTAAAATCAACTTAGAAAGCAAGTCTAACCTGACACGAGAAGTTCTTTTGCGACGAAGTGTACTTCACAGGATCCCGAGGGTCAACGATTAATGGAGGATGAGTTACAAGACTTGACCTTCAACTCCCTTTTCCTTACTCGCTCCTTCGGATGCCCTTTTTCTATTCTCGACTTCCCTCTTATTTTGCGAAAAGCGCCCTTACGAGTTTTCACTTTCCCTTTTATCCATCTGACTAGAAGCGCCCTTCCAAGTTTTCACCTCTAGTTTTTTTTTTTTTTTTTTTTTTTTTTTGGGGCCATTCCCTGCAAATCTCATAGCAAAGTACATGAGGTTATCAATATTCAAATCCTAATCTTATGACAAAATTTTAACAGATTAATAGCGCATTAGATAAGGGGGTTGAAAGAGGACAATATTAAAGAGTGAGTATACGGGAAAGATAAAAGCAAAAAGACAAATTCGAAGAAAACATATCAACAAGACTTTATTATGGTTTGGAAAATAAATGTACAGTTTCAAAGGAAAAGGGGTACAAGGATAGATCTTACAGATTCCTTGTGGTTAGCTTTGAAATCCCTTAACCACCATTATTTCAGGTATTCTACTGACGGAGAATCATGTCGTGATGGTTTATTTTCCTTCCCTGGTCCCATATTTTCTTCCTTATTTCTCCATTTTCTGGTTCTAAAGGCGCCCTTTCGGGTTTTCACCTTTAGATTTATTTTTTGCTCGCTTTTCAGGGCGCCCTTTAGGGTTTTCACCCTTCACTCATTTTAAAGAAAGCGCCCTTGCGGGTTTTCGCCTTCTTTCACATATTTTGCTAAGAGCACCCTTTCGGGTTTCCACCCCCACTTTTTTTTTTTTAGGCATAGTACCTTTTGACGGTGTCGGTATTCACAGGTCTTTGAAGTTATTCGCCGTCCATGTGGGTCAGGATCAGGGCTCCACCAGAAAACGCCTTTTTAACCACATGGGGTCCCTCATAGGTTGGCGACCATTTACCCCAGGGATCATTTTGATTAAGGAGTACTTTCTTCAGGACTAGGTCCCCGGGTTGAAATTCACGTGGCCGGACACATTTGTCAAATGCCCTGGCCATTCTTCTCTGATATAACTGCCCATGACATGCTGCCGCTAGCCTTTTCTCGTCTAGGAAATTTAATTGGTCCAACCTCGACTGGATCCACTCCGACTCGTCGATCCCTGATTCCTTCAGAATCCTTAGGGAAGGAATTTCAACTTCAATAGGCAATACTGCTTCCATCCCGTAAACCAGAGAGTATGGGGTTGCCCCAGTTGATGTCCTTACAGAAGTCCGGTATGCGTGAAGGGCGTAGGGAAGCATATCATGCCAATCCCTATAAGTGACCGTCATTTTCCGGATTATTCTCTTGAGATTTTTGTTTGCAGCTTCCACTGCTCCATTCATCTGGGGACGGTACGGGGAGGAATTGAGGTGTCGAATCCTGTATTGATCACATAACCTCTGGATCTTCGAACCATTCAAATTCTTGGCATTGTCAGTGACGATTTCGCTGGGGAGGCCATGTCGGCAAATGACATTATTTCTGAGGAACTTGAGAAACGTGTTCTGTGTGATGTGGGCATATGATGTCGCTTCGACCCATTTAGAAAAATAATCGATAGCTACCAGGATAAATCTATGCCCATTGGATGCCTTACAGTTGATGGGACCAATCACATCGATGCCCCACATTGCAAACGGCCATGGTGAGACGAGGTTGAACAATTGGTGAGGCGGAACATTTATCGGATCCGCGTAGATCTGACATTTTTGGCACTTCCGAAAGTATTCAATGCAATCCTTCTCCATAGTAGTCCAAAAGTATCCTCGTCGTAAGATTTGCTTAGCCATCATATGCCCATTGGCATGGGTTGCACAGTTCCCCTCATGAGTTTCGAAAAGGATTCTCTTTGCTTCTTTTGCATCCACGCATCTCAACAATTCACCGTTTGAGCTCCTTTTGTATAAGATTTCTCCACTGGGGAAATATCCCAAAGCTAATCTCCGTATCATTCTCCTTTCATTTTTGCTTGCCCCTGGAGGGAATTCTCTGGTTTTGATGTAAACCAGGATGTCATGATACCAAGGTTTACCATCAGGTTCTTTCTCGATCATGAAGCAGTATGCTGGCTCACTCCTTGCTTTGATCTGCAGTTCCTGGGTCGTCTGCTCTTCTTCTATTTGAGCCATGACAGCTAGGGTGGCTAAAGCATCCGCGAATTGATTTTTGTCCCGACTGAGGTGAGTGAAAGAAATTTCTTCAAACTTCTTGATCAATTCTAGTAGGTACTTCTGATATGGGATTAACTTAGGATCCTTGGTTTGCCATTCTCCCTTGACTTGATAAATGATCAGGGCTGAATCTCCATATACCTCCAACTTCCTGACTTTCATTTCGATGGCAGCCTGTAAACCCATCACACAGGCTTCATATTCTGCGACATTGTTGGTGCAGTCAAACCTTAATTTGATAGCTATCGGGAAGTGTTTCCCATCCGGGGATACCAACACAGCCCCAATTCCATTACCGGACAAATTGACAGCTCCATCAAAATACATTTCCCATGCATCAGTTGGTTCTTTTTCTCCGCCATCTACTTCGTTAACATGCTCATCAGGGAATTCAAAATCCAAGGCTTCGTAATCTTGGATAGGGTTCTCTGTTAAAAGATCAGCGATTATGCTACCTTTCACTGCCTTCCGGGTCATGTAGACAATATCGTATTGGGAGAGTATGACCTGCATTTGGCTATCCTCCTTGGTACGAATGGGCTTTTGAACACATACTTAATAGGATCCATCTTGGAGATGAGCCAGGTCTTATGATTCAACATGTAGTGTTTAAGCCGATTTGCTGTCCAGGCTAACGCGCAGCAAGTTTTCTCTAGGAAAGAGTACCTTGACTCACAATCATTGAATTTCTTGCTCAGGTAATAAATAGCCCTCTCCTTTCGGCCGGTATCATCATGCTGCCCCAGAACACATCCCATTGAGCTTTGTTGGACCGCCATGTACAGAATCAGCGGCCTTCCCGCCACCGGAGGAACCAATACTGGTGGGTTTGACAGGTACTGCTTAATTTTCTCGAAAGCCTCTTGACAAACGGAATCCCATTGAGTGGTGTTGTTCTTTCGGAGTAGTCTAAAGATAGGCTCAGCTTTAGCATTGAGGTTGGAAATAAATCTCGAGATGTAGTTCAACTTCCCCAGGAAACTGCGCACATCTCTTTCTGTTTTTGGGGATGGCATCTCTTGAATAGCTCGAACTTTGTCTGGATTTACTTCTATTCCCTTCTCACTCACTATGAATCCCAGCAACTTCCCAGATCTAGCTCCGAATATGCATTTGGCGGGTTCAGTTTTAGCTGATATTTCATGAGTCTCTCAAATACTTTCCTCAGCACCTGCACATGGCTTTCTCCTCCCCTGGATTTGATGACCATATCATCCACGTACACCTCCACTTCTTTATGCATCATATCGTGGAATAATGTGACTATAGCACGTTGGTAGGTAGCGCCAGCATTCTTTAACCCGAAAGGCATGACCCGGTAATAAAATATCCCCCATTGAGTAATAAAAGAAGTTTTCTCCTTGTCTTCCTCATCCATTGGGATTTGATTATATCCAGATGCCCCATCGATACACGAACATCTGCCCAATCCCACAGCATTGTCAACTAGCACATCTATGTGTGGGAGAGGGAAATCATCTTTCAAGCTTGCTTTATTAAGATCCCTGTAATCAACGCACACCCTGACTCTCTCGTCCTTCTTCATCACCGGGACAACGTTAGCTATCCATTGGGGATACTTGACTACCTCCAGAAACCCATCATCATACTGCTTTTTGACTTCATCCCTGACTTTGAGCAGCGTGTCAGGATTCATTCTTCTTAGTTTCTGCTTTACCGGGATTGTCCCGGGAATTAAGGGAATTTTGTGCGTCACTATATAAGGGTCTAAGCCAGTCATATCGTCATAGCTCCATGAAAATACATCCGGGAATTCTTTGAGCAAACTGACCATGTCTTCAAATTCTCCACTCTTCACAATTTTAAGTTCCCTTTTTATTTCCTATGTGCTTAAATTCACGGTGTGTGTTTCGTCTCCGCAAGGCACTAGGGAAGGTTCATCTCTTTCATCCCTTTCTTCTACGAGTTCTCCCTCAGAATCACTTAAAGTAATGGCAGTTATGGGGATTTCAAAATTAACTGGAAGAATTTCTGAGTCTATCAAATTATTAGGTGTTAATTGATGAACGGTCCTGAAGAAACGAAAATGGAATATATTATAAGAATGGATTTCAAAAAGGAAAGAATAAGAGAATTGAATATAAAATGCGCTATTAATTCATTAACATTTATAACATAAGAAAAGGGTCCATTTACAGTATTACACTTGTCACCATGGACAAAATGATCAAGTGTGGATAACCAAAAGTACTTTACTCAAAATTGAGTACAAGGATGTCCTCTGCCATCCAGTTGTCCAGTTCTTGCCCTTCAGCTATTAGTGAGACTAGAGCTTCATACAAGGAATCGAGATGGATGACATCAATAGTTGGTTCATCAGGCGATTCTTCAGTTTTTGCTGGATTTTCAATAACCGGCTTGGTGAAGACCTCTGTGATCCTCGGGACTACCTTTATCTTCTCGTTTTTCTGATCAAATCTCTGGTCCCAAAGCATATTTCTCATCCAGAATCGTCCGTCATAACCCAAACCGCAACGGCCAACTTTTTGAATAGCTGGTATAGGTTCGACAATCCCCTGTAATGCAGCGCCTAACCCTTTGCCCATCTCATACCCATTCTTTAGCATCACCTTGGCTACCATAACTGTTGCCCCTTCATTTCTGGAGGTGGTTTCTTGCAATTCAAGGGCCTGGAAAGAGCTTTCCAATGATTCCTCAGCTGCTTCCACATAAGGAAGTGATTGCGGCTTGGTGACCAGCATGGCTTCTTCTCCTTTCACAGTGATGATTTTGCCGTCCATAATGTACTTAATTTTCTGGTGCAAAGTCGAAGGAATGGCATTTGCTGAATGGATCTAAGGCCTTCCCAGCAACATAGTGTATGCAGGTTCAATGTTCATCACTTGGAACGTGACGTTGAAAGTGCATGCACCGATTTGGAGTGGCAAGTCAATGTCTCCCAGCAACTCCTTCCTTATACTGTCAAAAGCTCTTACCACCATAGCACTTTGACGTATGTTTGACTCTCCCAGCAACTCCCTCCTTATACTGTCAAAAGCTCTTACCACCATAGCACTTTGACGTATGTTTGACCGGTCAACCGATAGCCTAGCCAAGGTGGCATTAGGCAGTACGATGAGCGCAGATCCATTATCAATAAGGACCTTGGCAACTATGCAACCTTTACATTTCACTGTCACATGCAGAGCCTTAGTGTGCGTTAAGCCTGCAGGGTCTATCTCTTCTTCTGAGAAGGTGACAAAACTGGATGTCTGAATTTATCCTACTATCTTCTCGAATTGCCCCGATGTGATGTCGGGGTTAACAAAGGCCTTATCTAGGATCTTTTGCAAGGCTTGGCGATGCACCTCTGAGCTCAGAATCAGTGACAACAATGAAATTCGAGCAGGCGTCTTCCTTAACTGTTCCACCACGTCGTACTCACTTTGCTTCATTATTTGAAGCAACAGTTCCTCCTCTTCTTTTGGTTCGACAGGTTCTCCCCTCTCTACTTTCTGAGCCTCCTCTTCTATATTCTCTTGGGCTTCTCCCATTTTTACTTTCCCTTTCTTCTTTTCTTTCTCTTCACCCCCGTAGCATCTCCCACTTTGGGTTATAAACTCAACTTCTTGCTCAAGTGGGGAAGATCTTGTGGTAGTGACGGGCTGGGGGTTTGGTTGGGGAGTAGCATTGTTAGAAGGTCCGGCGTAAGTCATCTTAAAGTGCTCATGGGGAGTGAAACACGGTTTAGGAGGTGCTGAGGGTGAAGCAAGGCTAGGAGCCGGTGTATTGCTCAATGCTTCTTGGGTGAAAACTTGGAAGTTATAGTTCCAATGTACAGTATGGGTGTTTGTGACTGTGAGCTGGGGCGGGGTTCGGATAATGGTTACTGGTGGTGATGGTGCTGGGGCAGAGAAGGTTATTTTGTGGTTAGAGGTGGAGGCATTTTGGCTGAGCTGGGTTGTATTTACTCCGCCTTCCATCTTTGACTTTGCCTGGCATCTCAGAACTTTGAGGGACAGCAAGTTCTGAACCTCTTGTTTGAACTCCCCACAATTTTGCAGCTCATGGTCAGCCGCTCTCCCGTGATAGGAGCATCCCACATTATCTTCAGACTCTGTCATTTTGGGGTAGAGGTAACCTTCCCTCACTGCCATTGTCAAAATTTCCTCAAAGTGAGGAATCAGTTGATCTACCTCCAAGGTTGACCCTTCTCCTTCTGAATCTATCATATTCACGCCACTGCCCGTACCATGATTGGGCAATGGGTTTGAGGTGACATTGGGGAGGGAGCCATTCCCTTCTATTTGCAGCCACCCGTTTCTAATTAGAGCATGCACCCTTCCCCTGAGTGCTCCATAATTATCAGTAGAGTGCCCCTATGCCCCTCCATGATACTCACACCGGGCAGTGGCATCATACCACCTGGGATATGGCGGCTGAATTGGGTCAAGGAGAATCGGCACTATTTGATTTATACTAATGAGGTATCGATATATTTCGCTGAGTGGGAGGGGAAGAGGTGGATCAGGGTTTCTTTAGGGCCTTGGGTTGTTTTGGGGTGGTCTGGGTTGAGTGGGTTGTGGAGGAGGTCTGGGCTGGTAAGTTGACGGTGGCGGATATTGTGGGCGTGGGTGAGGATAATTTGGGAGAGGGGGTGGAATATTTGCAATGGTTGGGCCATGAGGGGTAGGTTATGGTCGGTAGTTATTTGGAGGTAACGAAAATTGAGTGTTCTGTCGGGTGATGGAGTGCACATCACCCTCTTTCTTCTTGCCAAAATTGGCAGTTTTCTTGGCAGGATTCTCAGTCAACTCCTACAGTCGTCCCATCCTTAAGTTAGCTTCTATCCTCTCGCCAGCTTGGATGAGGTCCGAGAAGCTGTTGGAGGTATTTCCAATCATCAGATTGAAATAAGGAGCCTTTAATGTTTCAATGAACAAGGAGCATAGTTCATTGTCAGTCATCGGAGGATACACTTCTGCAGCCTTCTCTCTCCATCTCTGGGCATATTCTTTAAAACTTTCTCTGTCTCTCTGCACCAGGTTTTGGAGGTCTCTCCTTGTGGGGGCCACGTCGCAGTTGAACTTGTATTGTTTTAGGAAAGCATCAGCCAAATCTTTCCAGGAGCGCAATTTGCTCCTGTCCAACTGAATGCACCATCTCAGGGCTGCCCTGGAGAGACTTTCATGGAAGAAGTGGACTAGGAGTCGATCGTCCTCTGTCAGGGCGGACATTTTGGCAATGTAGGTGGCCAGGTGGATGCGGGGGTCTGAGTTCCCAGTGTATTTGTCGAAGTCCGGGATTTTGAACTTGGGTGACACCACCACATTTGGCACCAATCTCAGTGACGCCACATCTACTGAACCATACATGTTCAGCCCCTCTATCGCTCTTAATCTCTCTTCTAGAGCGGACAACTTCTCGTTTTCTCTCGTCTTATTTTCTCCTCCTACTGCATGAAATACTCCCCTAGTCGGGAGTTAAGGGGTGGAATGAACCGGAGGGATCAGGACTGAAGGGAGTGGCTCGGCATTTGGGACAGCCGGGTAATAGGAGAAAGGTAGGTCATTATTCAGGGAAGCCGGATTAACGGTGATTGTCGGATCCGGGATAGGTGGCTGGAAAGTGAAAGAGGTTGAAGCATGATGAGAATCAACCGTTGTAGGAGGTGGGGGAGGTGATGGTAAATTAGGCTTTGGGGCAGACTTATTATGGGACATCTCTCTCATTAGTCTCATGAGCTCTGAGACCTGGTCTTTCAACTCGGACACTTGTCCTTGTAGGTTCTGGACTTGTTCCTGGTCTTCCATTAGCCTTCTTATTCGTGATCTTGTTAAGTACACTCATCTAGGTTGAATTGCGTGTCTGGTCAGGCTTGCTTTGTTTGAAGCAATGTTGATTTCCTGTAAGAAGTTAAAAGTTTTTAATGAATTTCGAATTTTTTGTAAAAAAATTGAAGGTCCTGATTTGGACAAAGGATATAATGGCATTTGAGGGCCAAAATGAAATCTGCAGAAGAATAATTGCATCAATTTTATCATGGCATCGTTCGATAGTCTGACGGTGAATGACTGGATTGAGTGCACATCTATGATACTTGTCCATATGGCGCATCCAATTTTTTGCATAACCCTAGCGAGGGGGTTCCTACGGGAGTCATACTATTCATTCACAATTTTGCTAAACAATGGCCCAAAAGTTGTTCCATTAATTGAATAATTCATACATGGCATTTTTACATTGGTCTAGGCTCAGGGAGGTTCTTTATAATGTAATGACATTTCCTGAGATACTCATATAGCCTTTCTTCTTGTCTGGTGGGGTTGAACATCTTCAGGGCATACTCGGATTCAGGTAGGAGTTCTTGTTTCCCTTACGCTATCATTCTTTCCAGTTGGTCAACATTTTCTTTTAGCTCCTGATAGAGAGTGACTTGCCTTTCTTTTTCCTTCCTTTCTTTAGCACATTCTCTTAGGATATCATTGATAAGCTGTGCTTGCTCCTTCAGTTCAAGCTTCTTCTTTTTGCTTTCTTGTTTACACTCCTCTACGAGTATCTCCTGGTATTTCATTTTCTCTTGAAGCTTGCCATTCTGTATTTCTGCTTCTTTTATTGTAGCTTGGAGAGAGCCCTTTTCCCTTTCCCATTGTGTTTCTTGTTCTTCAAACCCCATCTTTTCGGTCCTTGCCTCTTCCCTGAGCCTTCTTACTTTTCTTTTGAGGATCTGCTATTGGTCCTCTAACTGTTTTATTCGTTCTTGTAATTGCGAGTTTTTGGTATTTGCCTTTTGTAGAGAGTTGGCCAAACGAACGTTAGCTTCTTCTGAAAGAATGTTTTGACGGGGGTCGCTGCCTTCAAACTTGGTTGAATCTGTAGTTAAGTGTCCTTGATCCCTGCCAGCCCTCCATTTAAGATAATCGCCCGTGACACTCGGAACTTTAGGAGACCTTTCTATCATAGTGATGTCTTTCCAGGATTTGAGAGCTACTTTCAATTCTTCTTCATTATCGAGCTCATGATAGAAATGACCTCGGTGGTATTCTTCAATACTAATTGTGGACT
This sequence comes from Hevea brasiliensis, assembly GCF_030052815.1. NCBI lineage: Eukaryota > Viridiplantae > Streptophyta > Magnoliopsida > Malpighiales > Euphorbiaceae > Hevea > Hevea brasiliensis. Next base: position 7,284,588 of record NC_079500.1, read on the forward strand.
GGGTTGAACCGAACTGCCTCATTACTAATGCTGGGATGTAATTTGTGTGTCCGGTCACTCCAATTAGAGACACTGAACAATTACTCCCTGTGTTGAACAAAATGGGTTGACCCGACGTCCACAATTTCTTCCAACAGTAGTCATGACTGTTGAAGCTCAGAATCTGTTCTTGCCACTGTAGCTCATCCTTTGAGCTGATTACTATTCTGGTCATCTTTTCAATAAGAGGCTGGTCAAGATACCAAGTTAACCCCTTTATCTCCATAGGACATATGTGACTGATGATCCAGAAGTACAACAGTTGAGAACAACACTTGATGGACCCCTTGCCTTGTTGTCGACAGTAAGTAAGAGTCAGTAGAGTCTCTGCAAGAATTGCCGATATCGGGTTGACTTTTTGCTTCTCTACTGCCCAGAATATCTCCACAACGCTGCAGGTTATAATTCCCGGAGGCCCAGGGAACAAGATCAAGCCATAGATCCCCAAAGCAAGTGCCAATGAAGCTTGCACCCATTGTTCATCCTGGATGTATCGATCCAACCACTTCTTGAAGTAAGTCCAATACCATCCATGCGTGTTTCCTTTGACAGTTTCTCTTGCCTTTGCTTCTTTCGGGGGAATTCCCAACATATGTGTGAACCGTTTCCAGGTCTGCCTATGCTCAAGGTGTAAGTAGATCCGATTCTGCACCGCATAAGGAATTTCTAACAATGCCTGATATTCTTCCATAGTGGGGGTAGTGTCGATATCATTGAAGGAGAATACCCCATACTTGGGATTCCAAACTGACAGTATGGCCTTTAATACCGGGACTTGAACTTTGACTCATATCAAGGTCGCAATCCTTCCATATTTTTCCTCAAATTGCGCCTTAACGTGGTTGGGAAGCAACCTCCAACTACTGGATAAACCTTCGAGGCAGGTGCTTTTGACTTCGACTTTGCTCAGGTCCAACGGGGGTAACAAGTTGGCATCTGCCCTTGTGACATCACTTCGTGGAGGTACTGAACCCTGAGGCGATTCGGACCACGGTTTAGCATACTGTTCCGGGCTAGGAATTTCTTCTGCCGACTGACTCGAGGATGCCATGTTAAAAATGATGCTTATTATTTTACAGACCTTAATTCGGTGATGCTTGTAGGGAAAATTTGTTAGCAGGACAAATTTAGGTAATTTTGAATTATACTGCTGGCAGGGTAACACCTACATATTTATCAAAGTAGGAAAGCGTGTAGGTCCTCCTAACAGTACGATCCAAGATTACCCTTAAAAATAAGAACATAAAAAAAAATAAACAGAATAGGGTGAGAGCAAGTATGTCCCTTTTGTCCTAAAATAGGGAGAGTCCTGGTACCGGGTTGGTGCTACCTAATTGGATAGTTCTATCTTACAAGGTAGTTTGCTACAGCTTCTAGCTATTGTGACGGTTTAGCTCAAGGTCTAATTTTTCTAAAAGCCACAGGTTCCCAGATTGCCACTAATGCGAACAGTAGAGCCCCATTCTATCACCATGATACTAACGGGAGAGTTCCACGGGTATCACAGTAAATAGAACAAGTTTCAATCTGAGCAGAAGCCTTCACGGATACTAACGGGGTAAAACCCACGGGTACCGCTACATGACTCCCTCCTATTTCCTAAAAGGGATAAGAAAGCCCGGGTATAGGGCTGAAGTTTGTGAGGACATTGTGAGAGTGTTCAGTGTGTGAAGGGACACCTTTACCTCTTCCCAATATGGGGGAGTTTTTCCTTTTTTTTTTTTAGACGAAGAGTGCTGTAGGAAGACAATCAAGACAAGCAAAACGGTTAGCAAAAATAACAATAATTGACATATGGAATTTTGTAAATTAAGCCCACCTAACTATGGTTTGAGCATAAAATTAAATCTACTTTTGCTGTCGCAAGGTGTTTTGCGGTCGCCTGAACGAACACTCACCGAAGTGGGAAAGAGTGAGGAGTCGCCACTTTAATTTTGAGGAAAATTAAAGAAAACCATTTATGAAAACAAACTAACATAAAACCATTTCGAAAACAGAGATTCTAGGTTCGGGGTCCGTATACGGGCGGTGAAGGTGTTAGGCACCCCGCCTCGTCCCTCTATGAGGGCAAGCAGATTTAACATTATGCTCTTCGTAGATTAAAATCGATAGTTAGGAGGGTTGGGCTAAAATGAAGATGTTAATCCCCTTGACAAAAGAGAATATTTAATTTTTCACTAGTTTTCGGATTACCCAGATACATAAGTAAATGAGACGACCTTAGTGAATTGATGTTGTATTGCGGTTCGTTTATGGGATTACTTTGTGTGTTTATTAAAATTTGATTATGAGAATCGGATAAGAACTCTCCTCCGATCTCTGTATTTTAGTAAAATTTGATTTGAGAATCGGATAAGAACTCTCCTCCGATCTCTGTATATTTAGTAAAATTTGATTTGAGAATCGGATAAAAACTCTCCTCCGATCTCTTTTTAATATTTAAAATTTGGATTGAGAATCGGATAAGAACTCTCCTTCGATCTCTTTTAATATTTATTAAAATTTTTGAGTGAGAATCGGATAAGAACTCTCCTCCGATCTCTTTTAAATATTTATTAAAATTTTTGAGTGAGAATCGGATAAGAACTCTCCTCCGATGTCTTTTAAAAATGCAATTTGAAAATTTTAATGAAGGATCTCGGATAAGAACTCTCCTCCGATCTCCTTTTGTTTGGATGAGGATCAGGTAAGAACTCTCCCTCGACCTCTTGAAATTTAATTATGATCGTATCGTGTAAGGACCTTAGGCTAAGGGTTCTGGCATCCGAAGACACTGGAAACCCGGATTGAGCTTCTTTTAACTCATTGGTGCCTTGTGACTATTAGGGGATACCAGACTGAATTTTTACCGATCTCTTTTGTGATCGGCTCACCAGTACCTTTCGATAAGCAACATTTGCTCTATTTCATTTGCTAGCCTGAAATCTAATTTTAATCCGACTCTCCACCTTACCTTTCATCTTCTTGAGCTAGTCTAGTGGTTCGACTTCATAACTTTCTGATTTATTATCCGAACGTTTATTAGAAAAAAAAAAATCTTATGTTAAGATACTGCTACCAACACTTTATCAAACTACCTATACGTTACCCGAAACCAGAACACTTACATTAGGAGATAATAAAAGACCAAGAACAAATAAATAACATGAACTGATACATCAAAGATAAACTCAAGAGGATAACCACCCACGTGTGACCTTCCAACGTAAGACAAACTTTAACAAAAATTACGAGCGTAGAAAGAAAGTAAAGACGAACACTGGATAGGGCAATGGTTAAAACACTTACCTGTAAGAAGTTGGACCTATTGAACTAACTATGGAATCGAGAATGTTGCAGAGTTGCGTGCTAATAGTCTGGGGACTAATGTTGGCCTTGAAATGATGAATGCCTAGTTAGCATATAACCGAGCCGGAATGACAATGAGTAAGATTGAGCTCAGAAAATAAAAGTAGATAGGGAGGTGATGAAAACAGAACTGAAACTAAGAAAGGGTATCACAGAGCAATGAACAAACTGAAAATTAAGAGTTCCAGTGTCCAACACTTCTTCAAAGAAAACACTTTAGAAAACTGGTTTCTAAAGTTTTTCCTAGCTTAAAAATAGCAGAGTAGCAAAACTGAATCAATTTTCAGAGCTTTTCCACTATAATCACCACCCTTTTTTTCGTCCCCCCTTCAACAGTTTTCATGCAGGTATTTATAGGGAACGGGCGTTCCTAATGAAGGGTCAAGATTTTCTTTGTGGGAAATGGAAGGTTTGGATTTTAAAGAACATGATCTGATGCTTGGGAATTAAAGAGAATCAAAACGAACGATTGAGATCCTTTTCTGAATATTTGTCCTTTCTCTTTTCTAATCTGACGGCTCAAAATTTTCTTGTCAAGGGCGATCCGAGGGCTGGGAATAAAAAGCGCCGGTCTTGTCATCTTCTTCTTTGATCCAAGGGCTCCAGACTTGTCCTTACAAGTAAGATCAACGGTGGAGATTGGGATGTACAGGACTGTCATGACATACTCTAGCACCTGTCAGTAATGTGGGCGATTCTGCAAATGAGGCGTGCGGTGGAGATCTTGCCTGCAACGCTTTAACTACCTCGGCTCTGATTATGACGACAGTTATTGGAAGTTGTCTTATTCTCCTTGCTTTTCGACCTCCCCTCCTCCCTGAAGAATTGGAAGAATCGCTTTTTCATTCTGAGGAGCAAGGTTCCGAGCGGTTTTGAGGGTTTCCCGCGTAGCTGGCTGCATCAAGGCCCATTAATTCTGAAGCGCATCATCCTGAATAGGGAAGAAGGCTTAATGGTGATGGAGCTGAAAGATCAGGCGGCCACTCAGAAGTTCTCCTGTTTAGATGCGGTGACGGCCGAACTGCATCATTGGACAATGCGGCTAATTACTGGGGAAGAACGCGGGCTTCAGCTCTCTGACCTCGGCTTCGGTACTTTCTACATCTCTGATCTCTGAACCCTTAACGAACTCACTGACTTTTCCTTTACACAGGTATGGCGGGCGGCGAGGGTTCCAAGGAGAACCGAAAGCAGAAGAGAGAGATCTCTAGAAAGGTGCGGGAGATGAAGCGCGCCGAGGCCCTTCAGACGCCAAGGCACGATTCGGGGGAGATGCAGGAGGGCTCATCTCGACCCTCAGGACCGCCGATCCCTGACATAGAAGTGGTTCGGTCTCCCCCTCGACGCGAAGAGCCACCTCCACCTCCACCGGTTGCTTCTAGTGCGGAAGGGGGTCCTTCCCAACCTCTTGTGAGGACCCTTTCCCGCAGCACTCAAGTCCTGATCCATTCGCTGGAAAAGAACCGCACGATTCGGGAGAATCCGGGCTTGACTAAGGTCTTAGGGGCCTCGATCTGCCTTCAGGAGGATCGGGATAGGCTGTCCCCAAACAGTCTCGATGATATCCTAACCCGGACTATGAGCCTGAGTGTGGAGAGCCTGGTGAACCAACACATTGTCCGGGAGAAGGCTCACCGCATGAAGCAGGAGCTCGAAAAGGTGGGTCATGAAGCAGCTTCCCTCTGATCCCAACTTTCATCCGCCCAAAACTACATAAATAAATTTAAGGGGCGGATGAAGTTCTATGAAGATAAACTGGCCGAGCAAGCTCATGTCCTTGAAGAGGTTCGGGCGCTCCGAGCTGCTGATGTCGCACGCCTCATTGATGAACTCAAAGCAAAAGAAGAAGAGGCAGTGACAAGGGAGGCCGACGCTTATGTGAATGCCCATGGGGACCTTTTGGCCGAGCTCAAAAAGCGTTATCCAGAGGAGAACTTTTCCTAGATGGTGGACCTGGCTCCCCAAGATGAAGAGGACAGCGAGGAGGAGGCTGAAGGTGAGAGAGGAGGTGAACAAAATGTAGAACAGGCTGGGGGTGATCCTCCAGCCGAATGACTTGTATAAATTTTTAATTTGAAATGAAATGAAGTCCTTTTTTAGTTCAATGATTGGATGAGATCGGAAAGTATCTAAATTGCATGAGCGCCTAATTGTCTGAACATATTAGAATAACTTGAAAGCAATTATTAACCTATGTATGAGAGATCCGTAAAACTTTGTAAACATGAGATGGGAAAGTATCCAAGTTGCATGAGCGCCTAATTATCTGCACATATTAGAACAACTTGAAAGCAATTATTAACCTATGTATGAGAGATCGGTAAAACTTTGTAAATATGAGATCGGCCTAAACCGAGAACAAACACTAAACGGAACTGGAAACCTGGTCTGAACACTTAAGATCGGAAGCATCATTAGGCCGGATTAAAACCTTAACTTTTATTGGACAACTATCCACAATATTTATGAATGGGGAATTGGATGGCATGAAGACCTAATGTTGGTTCAATTTCGTTTGACAAGAGGGATCGGAAATGTGATTGACTGGCCAAAAAACTTGGAAATTGATTCGAGAGATCGGATAGGATTTAAATGATATGGAGACTTAGTACTGATTTGATTCCTTTAGAAGAGAGATCGGACATGTGATTAATTGGCAAAGAGAGACTTGGTGCTAGGGATCGGTTTCAAAGTTTATTGATTCCGGGGATCGGCCAAAATATGGTGTCGACACCCTGTTTTAGCAAATCAAGTAATGGGGGTGAAGATAAGAATTGTTTAATTTATTCGAAAGCTACCTAGCATTCATCGACCCATTTGAAGTTTCTTCTTATTCTTAGTGCTCAAAAGAAGGGTAGACATCTATTAGCTAAGTAGTTTATAAATCTCCCTAATGCAGTGATCCATCCGTTTAGTCGTTGTACTTCCTTGATATTGCATGGAGGTTGCATATTGAGAATTGCTAGAATCTTCTCTGGATTTGCCTCGATTCCTCACTTAGAAATCATATAGCTGAGGAATTTCCCTGCCCTTACTCTGAACTTAATTTGTTCGAATTCAGCTTCATCCCAATTTTGTCCAATACGTCAAATGCTTTGGCTATGTCGTTGGCCTGATCTTCTACTTTCTTAGATTTGATGATCATATCGTCAATGTAGACCTCAACTGTTCTTCCCTTTTGTTGCCTAAACATCTGGTCTATGAGCCTCTGATATGTTGCTCCAGCGTTCTTTAATCCAAAGGGCATCGCTTTGTAGCAATACACCCCTGAGTCTATCAGGGCAGCTACACTTTTTTTCGATGTAACAAGCATAAAACTTCATGCAAGAGAAGGCATTTTTTTATACGATAAATTTGACTAATAATATAAAAGTAAGGGAAAAATCAACAATGGAAAGCATCCAACCAACAGGTCCACCCCATACACTCACATATATTACAACCAACTGTTGATGAACCTCACAATGTACAAAGCAAGAGAAGCAAAAGAATATGACAAAATAGAGAAAAGGAGAGATGGAAGTCTCAAAGCCTCTAGAAATACAATCAGATCCTCCTATCAATATCTTCCCATCAATTTTTGCAAGGTGATCAGCAAATGAGTTTGCTTCACTCGGTGCGTGTACAATGGTCACGTGGCAGGGATGGCATCACATTAAGGCAAGGTGTTATTGTGTAGAACAACTGGTATTTATTTTCTATCTAGAGTCATCAACCTTGTGCACCTGTGATAAAAGAAGTTGAAAGAATGATCACTGTGAACAAAACAACGAATAAAATAATAATGATGATGATGATTGTGTTATAAGCCTTTTTTTTTTTTAATTTGAAACAGGAAGAGAGGATTATTATTTTATTACCTGCTAATGGAAGTGAACTTGCAAATTCTTCCTACCATTGTAATCGAGTCTCTAAGATTTTCTTTCGGATGGAAGAGAGTTGAGCAACAATATCACCAATATTCAAGCGCTCTTGTGGTGATTCAGCAGAACAAGAGATTCCAATTTCAAATATTGAAATCAAGCACTCAATAAACATGTTGTTTCTCATGTTCCCAAGATTGTGGTTATGAACTGATGTTGCATTTGCATGGGGCTGTATATGAGGAAGGTTGTTCTTCGGATCTAGAATTTGTGTCACTTCTTCAGGTAAGGCTTTCTTAACAAAATTGTGAAGATTCATACCATCTTTGATTATGTGATCAGTAGGCCTCTTTCCCGTGAACATCTCCAACAAAAGTATGCCAAAGCTAAAAATATCACCTGATGTTGATACTTGACTTCCCATACCATATTCTACAATATATACACAATCACATAGTTAAATTGAGTTTGCTTAGAAATATATGAATACAAGGACTTTTCTTCAAGGTTGTAATTAAGGCCTCGAATTTGAGTTATTGGAGGAGCCAAAGCCAAATCAATAGAAAAAAGCATAATGCAATCCTGAAATGGCAATATAAACAAATAAGACAAATGAAATTCATGTTAAAAATATATTTATTTTATTTATAATTACCTGGAGGACAATAACCAATAGTTCCTCTTACTCCAACAGAGCTGGATTGATTTGTATAACCAAGGGTGACATTGGAAAGAAGCTTCACTAATCCAAAATCACTTACATGTGCAGTCATTTCTTCATCGAGAAGGATATTACTTGGTTTTAGATCACAATGAACGATTGGTGTTCCACAATGATGTTGAAGATATTCCAATGCACAAGCAATATCAATGGCAATATTCAGCTTTTGGAGAACACTTAAAGTCCTTGGTACTTCATCTAATCCAAGAGTTGAATGCAACCAACCATCTAAGCTTCCATTGACCATGAAATCATAAACCAAAGCTTTGAAATCATTACCATGATAATCAACACCTGAACAAGCTGTGAGCACTTTGACAAGATTTCGATGTCTAACATTTCGTAAGACCTCACATTCAGCTATAAAACTCTTTGAAGCTTCTCGATTAATAAGCTTAAACACCTTCACCGCAACCACAGTTCCTCCTTGATCAAGAATTCCTTTATAAACTGACCCAAAGCTACCTGTACCAATTAAATTATCTGAAGAGAATCCATTAGTAGCTTTGAGAAGACTTTGATAAGACAACTTCAATAGCTCCTTCCCATGAGATGTTGAGGAAGATTCTCTTTTTCTCTTTCTTGATAGGCACAGAAAGAAACAAATCAGCAAAAGCGTTGCACCTATAAGCACAGAAACTATTGAGATTATAATCTTCAATGTTATAGTCAATCCCCTCTTTGACTGCTGAAGCTTACATGGAGGTAACCTCAAATTAGGCATGCCACCACAAAGATTTCTATTTCCTGCAACCGATGTGGCACTTGCATTCTTGAAAACTCCTTCTATTGGTACTGTACCTTCAAAGTCGTTATAAGACAAATCCAACAATAATAAACTAAACCCGTTCAAGAACTCTGGAATCTTGCCTGACAACATGTTGTGAGAAAGATTCAATACTCTAAGGCCTCTTAGTGAACTTAGAGATGAAGGAACAGAGCCTCGAAACAAGTTGGCACCCAAGTCCAACAATTCTAGACTCGTACAACTGCTAAGACCACTGGGAATCACTCCTGATAACGTGTTCTCGGAAAGGCTTAGGTATCCTATAGCTTTCGAATTTCCTACTTCCATGGGAATGGAGCCTGACAAATGGTTTCTGGATAAGGAAAGACCCATTGATAAAGGGGAGGATCCAAAAATTTGTGGAGGTATAGGACCAATAAAATTGTTATTTGAAAGATCTAACTCTATCAAATTTTTGCAATTCCCCAGACTCGAAGGGATCATGCCTTGAAGCTTATTATTTGATAAATCCATGCGAAATAAATTTGTCATGTTTCCTATAGAGGAAGGAATAGATCCCGAGAAATCATTATAACCAAGATTCAATCCTCCAAGATTTAGAAGCTTTCCAATGCTAGAAGGAATGGAACCTGACAGATTGTTCTCTCCTACAACCAGATATTCCAATGAAACACAATCACTTATTCCAGAGGGGAGGTTTCCGAATATTTGATTGTCTTGTATGAAAAACAACTGGAGCTTTTTTGAAAAGTTGCAGAATTGTTCAGGCAGCTTCCCTCCAAAGTTATTTTGGGCTATAGAAAATTGCTGTAAATTGGTGGCATTAGACAAAGTGGAAAGAAACTCCAGGTCATCAGCTTTCCTATTTCCTAAATGGTTTACAGCAACTGATAATATCATAAGCCTATGCAACTTCTCAAGAGAAGGCAAGCTTCCAGTAAAATTATTTCGGCTTAACTGAAGCACATCTAGACTTGAGGCATTTGAAATTGACGGTGGAATAGATCCTGTAAATTGGTTATCTGAAATGAAGAAGAATTGGAGATTTGGAAGAGAGATGCCTAAGCTCCAGGGAAGTCTACCTTCTAGGTTGTTGTATGCCATGGCTACAACCTCGATCAAAGAGAGGTTGAAGAATGAAGGAGGGATAGTGCCAAAAAACTTATTTTCATTCAAGGATAAAATCCTTAGATTCATCAATTGGCCTAAAGTATCAGGGACAACACCATGCAAATTATTTCTCCTCACATATAGTTTCTGAAGAGAAGAAAGATTGCCCAAAGATGGTGGGAGAGTCCCTGTTAAATTATTGGCGCCAAAAGAGATTTCTTTGAGCTTCTTCAAGGAACCTAGCCCCGCAGGGATTCTACCTACCAGATTGTTATGATGCAAATAAAACAAAACAAGGTTAGAACAATTAAATATGCTCGCAGGAATTTGACCACTAAATGAATTATTGTAAAGATGCAGTATTTGCAGTCTCCGCAAGTTGCCTATCTCAGTAGGAATCTCATGGTGGAAGCTATTATTTTCAAGGTACAACTCCCTTAAAAAGCTCAAATTGCCAACATGTGGTGATATGGAACCTGAAAGTTTGAGGGAGCTCAGGTATAACATTGTGACCCTTGGGTGCCTACGCCCACATGTGACGTGGTGCCAGCTGCAGAAGTGAAGGGTGCTATTCCATGAGTTCATAACCCCAAAAGGGTCATCAGTTATTTTGGCCTTGAGTTCCAACAAAGCAAGTCGATCTGTGTTGTTGTTCCTATGGATGGCAAGGGCCAGAAAGCTGAAGCACAAGAGATGAATGATAGAAAGGAGGCATAAGGATGAGAAATATACTGACAAACTCCTGAAAGAAAGCCCCATTTTTTTTTTTTTTTTTTTATGGATAAGCAGTAAATATTGGCTGCGAATGGATATTTATTGAAAGCATATTTATAGAGATGGATATGCAATACTTATTTTTCCCCCTTTTGATAAGCAACGATTTTAATAAATAAAGAGAAAGAGAACAACAGGAAGGAGAGGGAACAGACGCCAAAGACAAAAGCAAGAAACAAAAACAAAGGACAAAGCCGATACCCAGCCAAAACCAACCAAGGAAAACGCCTAAAAAATAAAGAACAGCCGGCCAGCAAAACAAGACAAAACAAACCAAAACAGCGTAATAAAATAAAGCTAGAAGAAATGCAGAACAGATGATGGTTGACATAAACCAAGTCTTTCAAAGTCCTCTGATGATCGCCACAGAACACACACGATACGCAAAGATTCACCAAGAGAAGCGGCTGTAAGGCAGAGATGAATAGCCAAGCCGCACAAAACCAAAGGATAAAGCTGATGGGCGTCTTCAAGCCAGGCAAATTGGTAAAGGGACAATGGCAACTAAAAGGAGGAAGAGCACAAAGGCAGGAAAACTCTTCCACTGGTAGTAGGATATGCGATACATTAATAAAACAAACTATTGCAATTTTTCCATACAAATTAAGAAAGATCAATTATGACATTTGAGTCTTTGGAAGATTAGATACTATGCTACGAAATTACAGATAGATTTGGAACATCATAAATGAAAAACTTTTTGTTTTGGTTCTTGGTTCTGGTTGCATCCTGGAATTTCTTGGCATCTAGGGGCCTTTCCTTTTGTTGTTACAGGGCTGTAGTTCCCGGTACTTCTCTGTTTTTGTAATCCTGTTGAATTCTCTTGGTTTGACATGGTGATTTCAATTGTTGTGAATTGCCTTGCATTCTGTTTCTCCAGGATTTTACACTCCCTGATCGGGTGTATAGAAAGTCTCTTAATTGGATGGTGGATGCTTAAGCTTTGTCTGCATGTTATTAATAAAATCTTTTTACTTATAAAAAATAAATAAATAAATAAATATAATTTACCTCAATTTCCCCTCAGTTGCTAATTCCGTTTGTTCTCGGGCTGTTTGTTTCCCTTGGTTTTATTTGGCCATGACCTCTGTTTGGTTTTATTTACCTCAATTTCCTAAAATATAATTTAATATGATTGGTTTTAAGGATTTTAAATCAGCCAAATTTTTTTTGAAAAAGATTGGCATACTTTTTTAATTTTATCATACACGAGACATTGATGTTGATTTCAAATTTAAACATTAAATTAGTGATTTTGCCCGAGTATTGGGCGAAATATTTATTATTTTATTTTATTAACATAATTTAATTTATTTTTTACTATATTTTATATTTTTATAACTATATTATAAAATATTAGTAACAATAAAATTTTAACTCATCATAATTTTATTTCAAATTTAATAAATAAATAAGTTGATTATTATTATTATTATTATTATTATTATTATTATTATTATTTAGCATCTGCCAACAAAATTCTTATATTTTAAATAAAAGAAATTTGAAATATATTTAAATATATAAATATTTTATAAATATTTTTTAGTGAATAATTATATACATAATTTTTTTAAAATAATTCATTCCTATTTTAATGCAATTAAAAATTTAATTAAAAAATTGAGTTATGGATATATATTATAATGAGTATAGTTTTATAATTAATGTTTGAATTTGTAAACTTAAGAAGATTTTAAAATTTTTTAAAAAATATGCTCAAAAGAATTTTATATTTTAATAATTGAAATTTAAAAATATTTAAATGAAAATTAAATTTTAATATATTAAATTTTAATTTTATATATAAATTAAAAATAAAAATAAAAATGTGCTGCATGTCAATTTTTAAGTTTTTTGTTCTTAACTTACGTGGTACACTCTTATGAACCCTTTTTATTGCTTAGCTTTATTGTAAGATTGATTAGTTAAAAATTATTTTTTAATTTTTTTATTTTATTTTAATTATAAGATAGATTAGTTAAAATTTATTTTTTAATAGATTAGTTAAAATTTATTTTTTAATAGATTAGTTAAAATTTATTTTTTAATTTTTTTATTCTAAAATTTAACCAAAAAAGATAGTAAAATATATACCCTTAAATGTTAATTATTTATAGATAAAATAAAAAATTAGAAAAATCATTTAAAATTACTGCCATATTTATATCCTCTATTTCTTCGCTTATTTACCAGTCAACTTTAAATGGAAACAAAATTTTGAAAATATTTTAATTAAATTTCAAAAAAAATTATGCTGTTTATTTAAATTACCATTATCAACTATTGTTAAATAACATGCTAAAATATAAAATAGTTTTTCTCATCAAGAAAACAGGTTACTAATACAGTCTATACACATTAATATTCACTTATTATTTTATATATAATTATTTTTTAATATTAGTGAATATATATATATATATATAATCATTTTTAAAATATTACAAATTAAGTGCAATTTTTTTTAGTATAATTGGCTTGAATTTGGAGTATTTTTTTTAACATAAATAAAGGAAATTTTTTTTTTTTTTATGTTATCCTTTCATCTAAAGATTTTAAAGAAAATTAATATTTACTGGTAATATGATAAATTATTTTAACTTGGATACAAATTTTTTTTATTTATAAAGAATTTATCTGAGTGTTTTAGTCTCTTTATAAATTATTTATTAAATTAGTTGTGACTTTTAGATTGTGAAAATAGATACTCTCAAGGAAAAATTATTATTTAGTTTTTGTATTCTAACGAAACTAATTACTTGATCTTTGTATCTTGAAAAAATACTTTATTTAATTTCTGTATTTTGCTTCTATTAAATTATTCAGTCCTTCTGTCAAATTTTTTATTATTAACAGCTTGTATCATTTTTATCAACAGTTGAAAACAAATAAAGAGAGAATGAGGGTGAAGGATGCAGGCGTAAAGGAAAAGAAACATAGAGAGAGAGAAAAATAAGGGAGAGAATTTGTACCTGTGATAAGAGAATTTGTAAGAATGGCCACTAATAATAATAATAATAATAATATATGAGTAAGGAACAAATTTTTGCTGTGTTATAAGCTTTCTTTTTTATTTGAAACTGGAAAAGAGGATTAGTTTATTACCTGCTAATGGAAGTGAACTTGCAGCTTCTTTCTACCATGGTAATCCAGTCCCTAAGATTTTGTTTCTGATAGAGGAGAGCTGAGCAACAATATCACCAATATTCATGCGCTCTTGTGGTGATTCAGCAGAACAAGATATTCCAATTTCAAATATTGAAATCAAGCACTCAATAAACATGTTGTTTCTGATGTTCCCAACATTGTGATAATGAACCGATGTTGCATTTGCATTGGATCGTATCTGAGGAAGGTTGATGTTGGGATCTAGAATTTGAGTCACTTGTTCTGGCAAAGCTCTCTTAACAAAATTGTGAAGGCTCATAGCTTCTTGAAACATGTGATCAGTAGGTCTCTTTCCCATGACCATCTCCAACAAGATTATGCCAAAGCTAAAAATGTCACCTGATGTTGATACTTGACTTCCCATGACATACTCTAAATACATGCATGATCAAATATATAAATTGAGTTTCCTTTGAAATATATGAATACAATTAATAATTCTTCTTGCAAGTACTCAAATACGAGTCACAATTGGAGCCAAAGCCAAATGAATAATAATAATAATAATAATAATAATAATAATAATAATAATAATAATAATAATAATAATAATAATAATAATACCAATCATGAAATGGAAAACAAATAAATAAGAAAAATGAAATATTTCATGTTAAATAAATAAACAAATATATATATATACTTATAATTACCTGGAGGACAATAACCGATAGTTCCTCTTACTGCATTGGAGCTGGATTGATTTGTAGAACAACTAGGGGTGGCATTAGAAAGGAACTTGACCAATCCAAAATCGCTTACATGTGCTGTCATTTCTTCATTAAGAAGAATATTGCTTGGTTTTAGATCACAATGAACAATTGGTGTTCCAAAATGATGTTGAAGATATTCCAAAGCACATGCAATATCAATGGCAATATTCAGTCTTTGGAGAACACTTAAAGTGCTTGGTACTTCATCTAATCCAACAGTTGGATGCAACCAATCATCTAAGCTTCCATTGAGCATGAACTCATAAACCAAAGCTTTGAAATCATTACCATGATAATCAACACTTGAACAGGCTGTGAGCACGTTGACAATATTTCGATGTCTAACATTCCGTAAGACCTTACATTCAGCTATAAAATTCTTTGAAGCTTCTCGATTCATGAGCTTAAACACCTTCACCGCAATCACAACTCCTTCTCGATCAAGAATTCCTTTATATACTGACCCAAAGCTACCTGTACCAATTAAATTATCGGAAGAGAATCCATTTGTAGCCTTGAGAAGACTTTGATAAGACAATTTCAATAGCTCCCTCCCATGAGGTATTGATGAAGACTCTCTTTTTCTCTTTCTTGATAGGCACAAAAACAAACAAATCAGCACAAGGGTTGCACCTATAAGCACAGAAACTATTGAGATTATAATCTTCCATGTTATTGTCAATTCCCACTTTGATTGTTGAAGCTTACACGGAGGCAGCCCCAAATCATGCATGCCACCACAAAGATTTTTATTTCCTGTTATGGATGTGGCAGTTGCGTTCTTGAAAACTCCTTCTATTGGTACAGGACCTTCAAAGTCGTTATAAGACAAATCCAACAACTCTAAAGTACTAAAGCCCTTTGGGAACTCTGGTATCTTTCCTGACAACATGTTATGAGAAAGATTTAATATTTTAAGGGCTCTTAGTGAACTTAGAGATGAAGGAACAGAACCTCGGAGCAAGTTGGCACCCATGTCCAGGAATTCTAGACTTGTACAACTACTAAGACCACTTGGTATCACTCCTGATAACATGTTCTTAGAAAGGTTTAGAACTCCCATGGTTTTCAAATTTTCTACTTCTATGGGAATGGAGCCAGACAAATGATTTCCGGACAAGTCAAGACCCAATGATAAAGGTGAAGATCCAAAAATTTCTGGAGGTATGGGACCACTAAGATTGTTATTTGAAAGATGTAATTCTAGCAAATTTTTGCTATTCCCAAGACTCGAAGGGAGCATGCCTTGAAGCTTATTATAAGATAAGTCCATTCGAATTAAATTTGTCATGTTTCCAAAAGAGGAGGGAATAGATCCTGAAAAATCATTATAATGAAGTAACAAGAGACCCAGATTTGGAAGCTTCCCAATGCTAGAAGGAATGGAACCTGACAGGTAGTTCCCCTGTGCAACCAGAATTCCCAATGAAACACAATCACTAATTCTAGAGGGGATCTTTCCGAATATTTGATTTTCATTTATGAAAATTGCCTGGAGCTTTTTTGAAAAGTTGCAGAATTGTTCACGAAGCTTCCCTCCAAAGTTATTTTGGTCTATAGCAAATGCTAGTAAATTGGTGGCATTAGTCAAAGTGGAAAGAAACTCCATGTCATCAGCTTTCCCATTTCCTAAATGGTTTTCAGAAACTATTAATTTCCGAAGCCTATGCAACTTTTCAAGAGAAGGCACTCTTCCGATAAAATTATTTCGGCCCAACTGAAGCACTTCTAGACTTGAGGCATTTGAAATTCACGTTGGAATAAAGCCAGTAAATTGGTTACCTGAAATGGAGAAGAATTGGAGATTTAGAAGAGAGATGCCTAAGCTCAAGGGAAGACTACCTTCTAAGTTGTTGTGTGCCATGTCTATAGCCTCAATCAAAGAAAGGTTGAAGATGGAGGGAGGGAAAGTGCCCAAAAACTGATTTTCAAACAAGGATAAAATCCTTAGATTCATCAATTGGCCTAAAGTATCAGGGACAACACCATGTAAAATATTTCTCTTTGCATTCAGTTGCTGAAGAGAGGAAAGATTGCCCAAAGATGGTGGGAGAGTCCCTATTAACTTATTGGTGGCTATATTGATTTCTTTGAGCTTTTCCAAGGAACCAAGCCACGTAGGGATTCTTCCTACAAGATTATTATTATTATTTATGTTAGAAGAGAGAATACAAGTAATGAAAGAAAGGATTGTATATTTGTCTGTGTCTCATTTACAAAGATATTACATCTATTTATACATGAGAATATGAACTAATTTGGACAAGAATAATAATTGCTATAATTATGCTACATAAATCTCCTATAATTATGCTAATTGCTGTAATTATGCTACACAAATCTCCTATAATCATGCTAATTGCTGTAATTATGCTACATAAATCTCCTATAATCATGCTAATTGCTGTAATTATGCTAACACCCCCCCTCAAACTCAAGGTGGTAGCACAGGTGCCAACTTGAGTTTGCTTAAGAGATCCTGAAAGCGAGCGGGAGGATGCGTTTTGGTGAATATATCAGCGGTTTGGCTGACAGAGGAGACAGGAATCAAACATATGGTGCCATGAGCAACATGATGACGTACAAAATGACAATCAATTTCGATGTGTTTGGTACGCTCATGAAATACATCATTATGAGAAATCTGTATGGCACTTCTATTATCGCAATGAAGCATTGTGGCAGAAGAATGAGTGACACCCAAATCAGTTAATAACCACTGTAACCAAAGCAATTCAGATGTAGCATCAGCAAGAGCACGATATTCAGATTCTGTGCTAGAACGTGCAACAACAGTTTGCTTTTTGCTACGCCAAGAGATAAGAGAATTACCCAAGAAGAAACAATAACCAATTGTAGAGCGACGATCTGTCAGATCACCAGCCCAATCAGCATCAGAGTAGCCAGATAATACTAGGGAGGAGGTAGCGGAAAAGTGCAAACCATGAAAAAGAGTGCCTTTGATATAACGGGATTCGGCATCGCAGAGAAATGAGTTGAGCGAGGAGCAGACATAAACTGGCTGACCAGATGAACAACATAGGAAATATCAGGTCGAGTAACTGTGAGATAAACAAGACTCCCGACAAGCTGTCGATATAAAGTAGGATCATCAAGAGGAGTGCCATCAAGAGGTGTGAGTTTGCAATTGAGCTCCAATGGGGTTGATACTGGTGTGGTGAATCCGCAAGTATACGGGTCGTATCAAGTAATAAAGTGATGAATCAAGTATCGTTCCCACGAGGATTTGCTGTTTGATTACTAAACTATGAATGAAGCGATTATTTGGGCTAATGATTAATGAATAAATGGTAAATGTAAATGAGCAAGGTAAATTGATTAATCTAATTGAAATGGGTAAAGAGCAAACAAATAAATTCTAATTCTAGCTCGCAATTAAACTAAAATTAACAATGGGTAATTTAAACGAAAGTCTAATTATGGTAAAAGTGATTCCAGAGTTGGGGGTTTATGCATAAATTAATTGGGATTTGTCTTGGGCATTCCAATTTTTAGGGAAAAACAGAGTTTGAAGGAAATTGATTCTAAATTCCTTTGATATCTTTTTCAAGCAAATCAAAGTGTATTCTAAAATAACCAAACCTACTTTCGTATGTATTTGATTACTTTAAAACCCATTAAGTTTTGTAACCAATAATTAATTCCTCTTAAAGTCCTAGTTTATTTCTAAATCTAGGTGATTTTAAGTTCCAATCCTTGATTAACTATCAATGACCTTCACCTTTCGGTCCTTCAATCAAAGATTAACACAATACCCAATGGGTACCAACATTAGGCAAGTAAATCAAGCACACAAGGAAGGAATCAAAACTCATATTTATGTAAAATAAGGAAATACCCAATCCAAATCCACAAATTAATCTAAAACATATTTCCCAACTCTGAAATCTAAGGAAATTACTCACTCATTATGGTATTTACAAGAAATATAGATGGAAGAATAAAGAAAACATGATAAAAGGACTGAAATAGGAAAACCCAGGTGGAAGAACCAAAGTCTCTGGTTTCTGGAGCTCCAAATGCGTGCAGCAGCTCCTTCTTCCAAGAGAGAATGGCGTATCCCCTTCTTTCTATTAAATTTTCTTTCCTTTTTGTTTTTTTCCTCCCTTCCTCTTCTTGTGGCAAAAATAAGGAAATGATGAATTTATATGGTCCCAAAAAGCTGCCCTAAAAGTAAATAAAAGACAAGGAGTGGATAGGAAATGAGGTGTAAAATTATCCAAGTCAGCAGCATTTTTCACGTTCTGGGCAGTCTGCTTAGGGTTCGGCTTAACCCTAAGCAGCTTCTTAGCAAATTTAGCCTCTGGTCGCACTGTCTGCTTAAGGTTAAGCAGACCTTCAGCAAATCTCGGCAGATTTATAGTAAAATGGACTTTTCTGCTCATGCTTGACTTGTGTTGCACCTTAAGCATTGCCGCTTTACCTTGAGCATGACCTTAAGCAAGGTCTCAAGCAATTTCGGCTGGTTTGCTCTTTCAAGGCTTGATTTCTTCAACTTTCCTCCATGCTTAAAGAATCCCAAATTTCTTCAAATCACTTCCTAATGCACTCATTGATCCTCGATTTGCCACAAAATCCTATCAAAAACAACAAAATTACAAAAATCAAATATAAAGTATCTAAAATTAACAAATAAACTAAAATAAAGCTAAAAACATAAAATATACTAAAATATAAGGACAAAATAGATGCAAAACTACCCTAAAATGCCTATATGAAATGAGTGTAACAAATTCCCCCAAACTCAAACCTTTGCTTGTCCTCAAGCAAATTAAAAACAATTAATGCAATTTGGGGTACCTTACCTTAAATTTATGAAAATTACTTATCCGAACTCTCAAGCTTACCTTTAGCCACCAACAAACCATATACCCACTTTCAAGGTACAAAGAATTCAATCCTTACCAAAGTTATCACCGCTTAGCCTTGGGTCAATTATCCATATCATCAAGCCCAAACCAATCAATCACAAAGAATAATCATGCCTAAATAGACTATAGGGTAATCCATAAGCTAAAGTATCTCAAATAATGATGGAAGTAAATGAATGGATTAATGATATCACAATCCCATAGGCAATTTTCCTATTCCAATCTCCACTAATGTAGCAAATCACCATCAAAAGATCAAAAGGACTTTCAAGGGTTGTAATGGGGCTAAGGGGGTGATAATGTGGCTAACAAGAAAAGGATAAAGATAACAAAATATGAGAATAATCAAATTATTAAAAGATCAAGACACACAAATTTTTTTTTTTTTTTTTTTAATTTTTTTTTTTGAATCAAATGGGAGAAGGAACTTTACAACTATTCACCAATGCTAGCATATAATTTTGAAGCTTTTAGAGGGACTACATAAATAACATTGACTTTGAATTATAATTGTCCCTTTCAATTCACCCCCAAACTCATTTCTTTGTGTATTTGAGTGGTGAATTACTTTACATACCATAATTGAATTTGCTAGCTTTTTTTTTTTTTTTACTTTAGCCACTTCTCCCAACTAATTGTTATTATTATTATTAATTTTTTTTAAGTGTATCTATCACTCAAAGAATTATTCTCATGGAGGGTAGGTAAGTGTTTGGGTTTATGGCTAGGCATTAATGTGGGTTCTAAAGGAATAAGAGGGATAAATGTAGGCTCAAATTGGTTCCAAAGGGAAATTTTTAAGTGAGGTTGGCTAAGGCTAAAATATGGATTTAAAATTCAAAGAATGCCTAGATCATTTCTTTCTCAAGTGCATGCTATGATTTCGTCTTGAAAGGTTTAGGAAGATTGTTCTAGGATTGGTGAGACATCAATTAGCTACTTCTCACCCTAGAGTTTTCTCTAGGCACTCAAAGTCAACGCAATTGATTGGGTGGCCCTTGGCTAAGAAGATATAAACTAAAGCAAGAATCTAATAACTTTGCACCTATCTAGAACTTTCAATCCATCAAACCCTTCTAAAAGTAAGCTCAATTGCTCTTCAAAGCAACTCTCAATCCTCTAAGGACAAGGTAAAAAAAAAAAAAAAAATTATTTTTTATGATATGCATGATCCTAAAATGAATGCATAAATCAAATTAAAACTAAGTGTAATCTATATGAAAACTATATGCAAATGTATGTGTATAAGTATAGACATGTGTGTGGTATATGTAAAAGTGTATGGATTATCTATATATGGATGAATGAAATGCAATAAATGAATGAAAGAAAATTTTAAAAATTTTGCAAAAATTTTGCCTTCACCCCCAAACTCAAATGAAACATTGTCCTCAATGTTTAAAATGAATGGAAAGATGGGTAAAATTATGAGAATTGCTAAATTATTGAAATTTATACAATTGGGGATTAAATCAATGTAAGCTCAAGTATTCCAGAATTAGCTCAAAATGATATTAACAATGAAGCTTTAGAGAGAAAAATGTGAAAAAGTATCCCAAATGTATGAATTTACACTGCTTAAGATGTTGCTTAACCTGTTGCATAGGGTAAAGCGAAAGCATAAGCATTGGCAACATACCATAAGCTTAAATGGTGTAAGGGTAAGCTGTTACCTCCAAATGATGTGAAACAGATGCGGCTCAAAGAAAATTTGTGCAACTCATCAATGTCAACAAAATTAGGATTGAAGAAAAGATAAAGTGCTAAAATAATGGTCAAGAAAATGAAATAGTGAAAAGAAATAAAATGTAACAGTTAAATCAAAAATTAAACTAAGAAACATTCACAGAGTATTTATGTCTATATCAGGAAAGAAGTGCAGAGATAATAATAAAAACTAAGTACCAAAATATTACAACCATGACCAAAGTTTGAAAATTAAAATAAACAGATTACAAAATAAACCTAAATCAGAAATTAAAATTGCTGCTACTGATCAAGTTCTGCTATCAAGCCTTTGTTCTTTGCATCGAGTCCGCCTGTGTTCCGCAGAGGTTCATTGTGATCCAAGCTTGAGCGGTTCCAAGTTTTCTGTTAAGTCTTTCATTTCTTGAAACATGGCTTGGCCCCAATGATATAAATTGTTGTAGGATTGGGCCAGTGTGTTGTAAAGCTCCAGCATTTGAAGTTGATGTTGCTTCGCTTTTTTAAGAGATAAAAATCTCTTTTTAAGTTTCTTTTCTAGCTTCTTCTTTTGGTTAACCTGCTCTTGACCCATGGCTTCAATTTTGATTTCTAAGTTTTTCAAGGAAGCAAGAATTTCTGTGGTATCGGTGAGGGAGATGGTTGGATGTGAAATTTGTTATCCTGGATTCCAAGGATTTTAAGATGGATAACATGTCTGCCGAGAAGTGTGGGGTTGAGGTTGGTTGTGGTTCAAAGATTTGCAAAAGTGGTGGGGTTTTCAGATGGGGTATCGTGGTGTCTTTGCAGAGTATATGTATGGCCTATTTTCTCACAAACATCCATATGCAAGAACATGGTGTTTGTCTATGTATGATTCCCAAACCGGCAGCAATTTATATAGACTAGCATCAAAGCTAAATGATTATGCTATGGCAGTTATGTACCCCCCCAAAACAAAACAACCTTTAGAAAGCTTGGACACAAGATGGTGCCAAAGAGCATCTATGAAATGGCCTCAGACTTACTTGTTTTCTCTCCTTCATGCACCACAATAGAAACAAATCCCAGACCCACAATCAAGTATCGTGTCCCCTTCCTAAAACAGTGTAAGTAATGAATCTATGGAGGTATTTCAATACATGGTCAACTATCCTAGAGGCTTTTGCAGTCCTCTGTCTATAATAACCTCCAAATGGTGCAATATCTTTCCAGAATTGAACAGGGTCATA
Organism: Hevea brasiliensis; assembly: GCF_030052815.1. Lineage (NCBI taxonomy): Eukaryota > Viridiplantae > Streptophyta > Magnoliopsida > Malpighiales > Euphorbiaceae > Hevea > Hevea brasiliensis. The sequence goes on from NC_079500.1 coordinate 7,306,882, forward strand.
AACAGTTTGCTGCCACTCAATGTTTTTATACCCCGAATCCTGAAAACCAAAAATGGCATTCAAAGCACCTATATCTAACTCCCTGTCAATTCCAGCACATCGAAAATAAATCATATCTCTATGTTCAGGCACTGTTGGTTTGAAACTCAACTTTAGGGAACTCAAAAATTCGAGGGTTAGATCCTTGTATACTGGTTCCCTAATTTTAGCAAAATCAGTCCAGCTAACAACATCCAAATAGGCAAAGACAGAATTATAAATACCTAATTCTTTCAAAATCTGCTCATCCATATACTTGTTTGCCAAAATGGTTTTAGAAAGTAATTTCTCATAGGCCTTTTTCATATCCATATCCCTAAAAGCCCAAGGCAATGGAGAAATTACCTCCTCTATAGTATCCGCAGATGACGCAGGTGCTGGAGAATGTAAGGGAGACTGGGTTACTGGTGTTTGCACCGCTGGTGCTGGGGTTTGCGAAGAGGACCTGGTCCTTTTGCTAACTGGTTCAGAGGACTGAGGTGGAGAGTTTAAGTCGAAAGGGACAGAGGGTACTCGTTTCCTTTTTCCGACAAGGGTTTCTTTGAGTCTACCAGCGGCCCTTTTTGTTTTCCCTTTTGTTTTTGTTTGGGTAGGAACAGGGTCAGGCGTTGGTTCTGGGGAATGGGTGTCGGTAATTGGTGTTTCATTTGGCGGCTCGGATTGCGGCGAGAGGGGAGTCGGCGGGATGAGAGGTGGTATTTGGCTTGGAGGCGGGGGCGGTGACTGAGGTGGTGGTGATTGTGGTAATGGCGGCGTTTGTGGCGGTGGGGACTGAGGTAATGGCGGACTGGGGCTGGGGTTAGGGTTTGTGGGTAATGAGGATGGAGTGCCCATTTTAGATTTGACAGAATGTCGAAGTCCTCTGAGTTTAGGTTTGTGAGAGGACCACATTTTGGTTCTTGTCATTTTAATGAAAAGGATGAAACCTTTCGGCTTCCTGTAAAAATTTTGCCGGAAAAAATGGCGTGAGGAAGGAAGTCGACGAGGTTTATCGGGAGTGTTGGCGAGGTTTTTGGAAAATTGGCGGAAATGCTGGGCCTTTTAAAATGTGGGGTAGACATGTGGTAATTTGGGTCATGCTTAGGGTTAGGCATAAGGTTCAGCAGAAGTTGCTTAAGACTTTGCTTGACAAGCAATGTCATCAGCAAGTTTCGGCAGGTTCTGGGCAAAATTGTGGTTTTGCTTACCAAAATCAGTCCAAAAGTTATGGAATGCCATTGTAACCTTTAGCAGTTACCAAATACACATAAACACCATAAAATTTAGGGATTTCAGTTTATCTCTCTCATAACTTACTAAGCATAGCACATGTTCATTTAGCTTTTGCAATCATTGTCCATTTTAGGCACCAATTGTGATTATCATTTTTGCACATTTAAATGAAATGGTCTCCTTCCTAAACTTACACCAAAAGCATATTTTCAAAGACATTTGCATAAGTTCCAATCAACCAAGAATTGCGAAAAAATGTAGAAATTGACCTTTTAGCGAGATGAACAGAGCATGAACAGTAAAAATCATAGATTGCGTAAATTAGCGACAATTCCAACAAAAGCATGCAAATTCCTATCAGACTACAAAATTATATATACACTAAAAGGTGAAACTTAACAAACATTATTTTTGCACTTCAATAAAGCTCTCATCAGTCCTAAATATCAAAATTGATCCTCATTCAAGTTGCATTTCACAGAATTTACACAAAACACAAAATCAAACATGTGCTATCAAGTAGACTGCAATATCAGCAATTTAGCACAAGTTTAAAGGTGTTACTGTTCACATGCACTGCATAAAGTGCAGAATGTTGCTTATACTTGCTTCCCTTTAATTCTTTGTTTTTGCAACAAGTGTAAACTTGCCAAATCTTCATGAATTACCTACAAAAGATAAGCAAATGTCACTTTTGAGTTTAATGAGGGTGAAAACTGAAATGAAAATGAAATGGAAAATTAATGAACTATAAAAGGATACGCTTGGGTTGCCTCCCAAGAAGCACTTGTTTAAGGTCTTGAGCTTGACCTTCCACTCCAATTCTCCTAAGTATCCCTGACTGGAGAACCAAGCCATGAAACCTCTACAAACTTTTGCGTGGGTTCTCCAATAATATAATGTTTTAATCTCTGCCCATTAACTTTGAAAGTCCCTGAGGTCTCATTGCTTATCTCAACAGCTCCATAGGGGTATACTTTTATAACAGTGTAGGGCCCTGACCATCTTGACTTCAATTTTCCCGGAAATAACCTTAACCTAGAGTTGTATAGAAGAACAACATCACCTTCTTGAAATTCTTTCCTCCTAATATGCTTATCATGCCATCTCTTAGTTCTTTCCTTGTAAAGCTTGGCATTTTCATAAGCATCCAATCTAAGCTCCTCAAGTTCATTTAGTTGCAGCATTCTTTTTTCTCCTGCAGTTTTTAAGTCAAAGTTCAGTGTCCTTATGGCCCAATATGCTCTATGCTCCAACTCCAAAGGTAAATGACAAGCCTTCCCATAAACCAATCTAAATGGGGTAGTTCCGATAGGGGTTTTAAAGGCTGTTCTATAGGCCCAAAGAGCATCATCTAACTTTAGTGACCAATCTTTCCTCGAACAATTCACTGTTTTCTCAAGAATTCTTTTCAGCTCTCTATTGGAAATCTCCACTTGACCACTAGTTTGTGGATGGTAGGGTGTTGCAACCTTATGCTTCACACCATATTTTTGCAATAATCTTTCAAATTGATGGTTGCAAAAATGAGATCCTCCATCACTTATAATGGCACGTGGAGTTCCAAATCTTGTAAAAATGAACTTTTTAAGGAATTTAATCACAACTCTTACATCATTAGTTGGAGATGGTATAGCTTCAACCCATTTGCTCACATAATCTACTCCAACTAAAATGTATTTGTGTCCCAAGGATGATGGAAAGGGTCCCATGAAATCAATGCCCCATACATCAAATAATTCCACTTCCAATATAGTTTGGAGGGGCATTTCATCTCTCTTTGAGATATTACCCATCCTTTGACACCTATCACATGCATTTACAAACTTCCTCACATCCTTAAACATGTGTGGCCAAAAGAACCCTGCTTGAAGAACTTTTCTGCAGTTTTTGTCACACTCATATGACCCCCATAAAGTGAAGAATGGCAATCTTTGATAACATTCCCTATCTCCTCATCAGCTAAACATCTTCTAATCAGCCCATCTCCACATTTCTTGAACAAAAATGGTTCTTCCCAATCATAATCCTTCACATCAAAGAGAAATTTCTTCTTTTGCTGCCATGTTAAATCAGGTGGAAGGATTCCACACACTAGATAGTTCACAAAATCTGCATACCAAGGGGTTTTTGCATTCATGATTGCTAACAATTGCTCATCAGGAAAATAATCATCTATTGGGGCTCTTTTCCTGCATTGTCTCCTTGTTCTTGCCTTAATCTAGACAGATGATCCGCTACCACATTTTCTACTCCTTTCTTATCTTTAATTTCCAAGTCAAACTCTTGAAGGAGTAACACCCACCTTATCAATCTAGGTTTAGCCTCTTTTTTCTGAAGGAGATACTTGATAGCTGCATGATCCGTGTACACTATTACCTTAGACCCCACAAGATAGGACCTGAATTTGTCTACTGCAAATACTACTGCCAAAAACTCTTTCTCTGTAGTAGAGTAATTTATTTGAGCATCATCTAAGGTCCTACTTGCATAGTATATTGCATACACCTTCTTATCTTTCCTTTGTCCCAAAACAGCCCCAATGGCATAATCACTAGCATCGCACATTAACTCAAAAGGTAATGACCAATCGGGTGGCTGCATAATAGGAGCAGATATCAAAGCTTCCTTTATCCTGCAAAAAGCATTCATACAATTAGTATCAAAATTAAATTCCACATCTTTACTCAATAAATTGGTAAGAGGTTTAGAAATCTTAGAAAAATCCTTGATGAATCTCCTATAAAATCCAGCATGCCCCAAGAAACTCCTCACTCCCTTCACAGATGTTGGGGGTGGCATTTTCTCAATAACTTCTACCTTTGATTTATCCACCTCAATACCCCTGTTTGACACAAGATGGCCCAAAACAATTCCTTCTTGTACCATAAAGTGGCACTTTTCCCAATTCAAAACTAAATTGAACTCTTCACATCTCTGCAAAACCTTAGACAAGTTAGATAAGCATTCATCAAAAGATTTACCATACACAGAAAAATCATCCATGAACACTTCCATAATACCCTCAATCATGTCAGAAAATATGGACATCATACATCGTTGAAATGTAGCAGGGGCATTACAGAGTCCCAATGGCATCCTTCGATATGCAAAGGTACCATAAGGACATGTGAAGGTAGTTTTATCCTGATCATCTGGGTGAATAGGGATCTGAAAGAACCCTGAATAGCCATCCAAATAGCAAAAATAAGAATGATGAGCTAGTCTCTCAAGCATTTGATCTATAAATGGTAATGGAAAATGGTCCTTTCTAGTTGCCTTATTCAATTTCCTATAATCTATACACATTCTCCATCCGATTCTGATTCTTGTAGGTATTAGTTCATCATTTTCATTTTTAACTCTTGTGATGCCCCCTTTCTTAGGTACAACATGAATCGACTTACCCAATTGTCGCCGAAACAGGGTAAATAATACCTGCATCAAGCAATTTCAAGATCTCCTTTTTCACAACCTCTTTCATGTTTGGATTCAATCTCCTTTGTGATTCTCGAGAGGCTTTATGGTCATTTTCCAACAAAATTCTATGCATGCATACAGAAGGATGTATTCCTTTAATATCATCAATGGTATAACCAATTATCCTTCTATGCTTCCTAAGAACTCTCAATAATTTTTCAACCTCACAATCAGTCAATTTAGCACTAACAATCACAGGATATGTAGAATTTTGCCCTAGAAAAGCATACCTGAGATTTGTTGGAAGAGGTTTCAACTCTACCTTAGGTGCTTCACCTTTTTCAAACTTTGATGATGAAGTCGTTTCTTGCTTCAAGTCCCCAATCTTTTCAATATCAGCCATAGGCAATGGTGGATTTCCTTCCAAAATTGTAGCATATTCTGCAGCTTCCTCAATTTCATCCTTTTTTTTGATGTTATGAACCAAACAAGCTTCTAAGGGGTCTTTAGGATGTTGCTTTTTAAGCACTTCTCTAACCTCTTCATCTATCACATCAACTCTCAAGCATGAGTTTGAATCATCTTTCTTTTTCATTGCTTGAAACAAATTAAATTCAACTTTCTCTTCCCCAACTTCTAATGTAAGCCTCCCATTTTTTACATCAATCACAGCTCCAGCAGTAGCAAGGAAAGGTCTACCAAGAATAATAGGAATGTGTACATCCTCCTCCATTTCCAATACCACAAAATCCACTGGTATGAAAAATTTCCCAACTTTCAGAGGAACATTCTCAACTACTCCAATTGGAAATTTAATAGACCTATCTGCTAACTGTAGTGATATGGTAGTAGGCTTCATTTCTCCAATCTTCATTTTCTCATAGATAGACAATGGCATCAGACTAACACTGGCTCCTAGATCGCATAAAGCCTTATCTATACTGATATCCCCAATGTGACATGGTATGGAGAAACTCCCAGGATCTTTCAGTTTGGGTGGAAGCTTATTTTGCAAAATGGCACTGCTTTCTTCCGTGAGAGCTACAGTCTCAAATTCCTCCAATTTCTTCTTGTTAGATAAAATCTACTTCAAAAATTTGGCATATGAAGGCATTTGTGCTAAGGCGTCAGTGAAAGGAATAGTCACATGCAAAGACTTCAATACCTCCAAAAACTTCCCAAATTGTTTATCCAATTTTGCTTTCTGAAACCTTTGTGGGAATGGTAAAGGTGGCATGTAGGCTTTAGGTGCAACATATTTGGGCTCCTCTTCTTTGCTCTCCCTCTCCTTACTTCCTTTTTCTTCCATTGAATTTTCTTTCTCAGCTTCAATTCTAACTTCAACTTCAGTTTGTTCATCTCCTTCTTTGCTTTTCTTTTCTTCAACTTTCTCTTCAATATTTTTATCCCCATTCTCCAATATTTTTCCACTTCTCAATGTAATAGCCTTGCAATGCTCCCTTGAATTTTTTGGCTGGCTAGGGAGCTTCCCAAATGCTTTGTTACTTGAAGAGCTAGCTTGTTGAGCTATTTGATTCTCTAACATCTTGTTGTGTGTTGCCATTTGATCCACTTTAGATGCTAATTGAGAAATCATTTCTTGTTGACTTTGATGGCTCACAAGTAGAGTTTCAATCATAGATTCCAATCTAGCTGTCTTATCTAGTTGTGCTTGTTGTGGTAGAGGTGGAGCAGGTGCATTTTGAGGTTTAGAAATTCCAGGAGGAGGGCCTCTATTCTGCTGAAAATTCTGATGTTGTTGATATCCGTAAGGTTCTTTGAAAATTCTGGTTTTGCCTTTGTCTACCTCCCCAAGAGAAATTTGGGTGGTTTCTCCATGCTGGATCATAAGTTGCAGAAAATGGGTTACCACCTGGTCTTTGATTGTAGTTCCCCACATAATCCACTTGCTCACTTGAAAAATCTTGATTAAGTGCAGAAAAATCTGCTGCACAATTGACATTTGCACTCAATTTCTAGTGTATTACGTAACCTCCTATGAAGAATCTACTTTCATACTTAACTTGTCCATCTTCTTTGTCAAAGCATCAAACTTAGCATTAATCATATTCATGGCATCAAGCTCGAACATACCAGCTGGTTTCTTGATCTCATTCCTCTCACAACTCCATTGGTAGTTGTTATAAGCAATTTTATCAAGAGCGGAAAAAGCTTCATCTTGATTTCTCCATAAGGTCACCTCGGAAGATGCATCAATTGTACTCCTAATAGTGGTGAAACTCCATTATAAAAGTGTTGAACAAGCATCCACTTAGGAATCCCATGATGTGGACATCTCCTTTGCAAATCCTTGTACCTCTCCCATGCTTCATACAAGCTCTCATCATCTCTAGGTTTAAAAGAAGTCAGCTCATTTCTCAGCTTAGCTGTCTTGCTTGGTGGAAAATATTGAGCTAAAAATGCTTGAGAAAGTTCATCCCATGTTGTGATAGAACCCGGTGGCAAAGAATGTAACCACTCTCTAGCTCGGTCCTTCAGAGAAAAAGGAAATAATCTGAGTCGAATTGCATCATCAGAAACTCCATTTATCTTCAACATATCACTGATCTCAAGAAAGTGTGCCAGATGCACATGTGGACTTTCACTTGGATTTCCTCCAAATTGTGCTTGTTGTACCATTTGACAAAGTGAGCTTCAGTTCAAAATTATTAGCTTCTACCCTTGGTCTTGTGATACTTGGCATGAAATCTCCAATGTTAGGATAGGCATGATCCTTCACAGAGCGGTTGTTATTGTTGTTGTTGTTGTTGTCAGCCATTTCTTCTTGTACTTGCTCTTGCTCTTGTGCTCTTTCTTGTTGTTGTTGAGCTTTAATTTCAGCTTTTCTCCTTTTAGATTCTGCTCTTAAAGCCTTTGCTGTCTTCTCTATTTCTGGGTCAAAGAATAGATTGATTTCTTCACTTTTTGTCCTTCTCATAAAATAAAGCACCTGAAAAACAAAAATAAACAAATTCTCAAAGTAAAATGGTAAAAAGAAAATAAAATAAAATGCCCAAATTAACCAAACAAACAATCGTTTAATATCAAGCAAAAATCAAATCCCCGGCAACGGCGCCAAAAACTTGGTGTGGTGAATCCGCAAGTATACGGGTCGTATCAAGTAATAAAGTGATGAATCAAGTATCGTTCCCACGGATTTCTTTGTTTGATTACTAAACTATGAATGAAGCGATTATTTGGGCTAATGATTAATGAATAAATGGTAAATGTAAATGAGCAAGGTAAATTGATTAATCTAATTGAAATGGGTAAAGAGCAAACAAATAAATTCTAATTCTAGCTCGCAATTAAACTAAAATTAACAATGGGTAATTTAAACGAAAGTCTAATTATGGTAAAAGTGATCCCAGAGTTGGGGGTTTATGCATAAATTAATTGGGATTTGTCTTGGGCATTCCAATTTTTAGGGAAAAATAGAGTTTGAAGGAAATTGATTCTAAATTCCTTTGATATCTTTTTCAAGCAAATCAAAGTGTATTCTAAAATAACCAAACCTACTTTCGTATGTATTTGATTACTTTAAAACCCATTAAGTTTTGTAACCAATAATTAATTCCTCTTAAAGTCCTAGTTTATTTCTAAATCTAGGTGATTTTAAGTTCCAATCCTTGATTAACTATCAATGACCTTCACCTTTCGGTCCTTCAATCAAAGATTAACACAATACCCAATGGGTACCAACATTGGGCAAGTAAATCAAGCACACAAGGAAGGAATCAAAACTCATATTCATATAAAATAAGGAAATACCCAATCCAAATCCACAAATTAATCTAAAACATATTTCCCAACTCTGAAATCTAAAGGAATTACTCACTCATTATGGTATTTACAAGAAATATAGATGGAAGAATAAAGAAAAACATGATAAAAGGACTGAAATGGGAAAACCCAGGTGGAAGAACCAAAGTCTCTGGTTTCTGGAGCTCCAAATGCGTGCAGCAGCTCCTTCTTCCCAGAGAGAATGGCGTCTCCTCCTCTTTCTATTAAATTTTCTTTTCTTTTTTGTTTTTCCTCCCTTCCTCTTGTTGTCAAAATAAGGAAAATGATGAATTTATATTGTCTCTAAAAGTTACCCTAAAAGTAAATAAAAGACAAGGAGTGGATAGGAAATGAGGTGTAAAATTATCCAAGTCACAAAGACATTTTCACGTTAGGCATTACGCTTAGGGTTCGCTTAACCCTAAGCGACTTAGCAAATTTAGCCTCTGGTCGCCTTATGCTTAAGGTTAGCGGACCTTCAAAGAAATCTCGGTAGATTTATAGTAAAATGGAATTTTCTGCTCATGCTTGACTTGTGCTGCAACTTAATCATTTCCGATTTAGCCTGAGCATGAGGTTTTGCAAGTTTTCAAGCAAATTTCTTCTGGTTTGATCTTTCTATGCTTGATTTCTTCAACTTTCCTCCATGCTTAAAGAATCCCAAATTTCTTCAAATCACTTCCTAATGCACTCATTGATCCTCGATTTGCCACAAAATCCTATCAAAAACAACAAAATTACAAAAATCAAATATAAAGTATCTAAAATTAACAAATAAACTAAAATAAAGCTAAAAACATAAAATATACTAAAATATAAGTGCAAAATGAATGCAAAACTACCCTAAAATGTCTATATGAAATGAGTGTAACAGAATCTTCGAATCTTATGTCTTGAGGTATCTAACGAACATTGGGGACGCGCCATTGGAGCTCTTGTCAAACTAGAAATACTCGAAATTCGTTATGGATGCTCAAGGTTGCCTGGAGAAATAGGACAACTAAAAAATCTAAGGTTGCTGGACTTGAGGAGGGTCGATCGCCTTGAATACATTCCATCAGGCGTATTGTTAACGCTGTCTAAACTAGAAGAGTTGTATTTACCATATCGCTTTGGGAATTGGGAACCCATGGAAGACGGAAGGAAAACCAATGCAAGCCTCAGCGAGCTAGACACTCATCATATGACTGCATTAGAAATTTCTGTACCAAAAGCCTCCATTTTGCCTGAAGTTTCAGTCTTTAGAAACTTAGAAAGATTTAAAATTTGTTTAGGCTGCACAAATGAAATTGTAGCTGACAGAAATTATGCGAAAGTGTTGCAACTTAGAGATGATGCAAGTGATATTAAAGAAACTGGGATGAAAGTCTTGATGGGGAAAGCTGAAGTCTTGAATTTGATAAAAGTGATAAATATGAAGGAGGTAATATCAACTGATGAATGTGTTGAACAGGGGATTCCACGGTTACCAGAAATTCAGCTTCCATACTTTGGGAAATTGAGAGAATTAAATATACAGTCATGTGATGAGTTGAAGTACTTCATTCCACTATCCATGGCTAAAGGATTGAGACAACTTCATAAAATATCTGTACAGCGCTGCAAAGAGATGGAGGGAATTTTCTACAACAGCGAAGTGGACGACGAGGTTGAGTTTCCCGAACTTACAGATTTGGAGCTGAGGGACCTACCAAACTTCCTTGGTTTTATCATCAACAAATCCTTGTCCTGGAAGGTAAGCTTTTATCTTTTCAAATATATTAAAAAGAAATATCGGTTACAAGAAATCAATAGCTCTTCATTAAATTATTCATACAGATAAAAAGCAAAACTCTGAACGGTGAACCAAAATTTATTAAATTTTTTTTATTTGATTTTATTAGGTTCAAACTCAAGATTTCACGGTTCTGCAAGTGACTCCAAATATTGGCAAGGTAAATCTCATTTACAAATTATCTTTATTTATAATTAAAGGAAAAAAAATATATTTAAAATTTAGTGAAACTTTTATAATTGCACTTGATATATTTTAACTTTTTAATAAATAATTTCAGTAACTAGAAAAATACTTCATTATTCTTTAAATCTCAGCAATAGTTAAGCTAACTTCCCACTTCACCAACTAAACCATATAAATGATTAAATATCAGGCCTCAGTCTCTGTCTCTTTTTTTCCGCGTATTTGGTTTTGGTCCTATGTTCCTCAAGATGTTTTTCCAATTAGCATTAGTAGCCACAGGATGGGTCTTAATGGGATTGGTCTATTTGGCCATGCTTTTATTCTGATTACTTAATGTGATTTGATGAAATTGACAAGCCAATGCCTAATTCTAGCTCCCGAAACAAAAACTTATCCGTCCTGATTCAAATCAATGGAGAAAATCGTAGATAACAATCAAAGAAAAAAAAAATTCCCAACATAAATTTCAACAGAAACAAGAATTCCAATACGATAATCCCAATTCATATCCACCGCAAATTGAAACCCAACAACTTTCAAATGAAATATTTTATCTCATGCTTGGAAATTCCTACCAAAACTTCAGTTGAAACTCAAGAGATATATAATTCTCAAATAAATGATAATAAATAATCAAACACTATAATTATCAACAGATTTGAGAACTGTTGATAATTTATCAACCTATTTTATAATCTGAAATCTAATGGTAATTTATCAATATATTTTATAATCCGTTAATAATTTATCAACGGATTTGAAATTCGTAGATAATTTTTGAAAAAAAAATTATTTAAATTGCCAACAATTTTAAAATTCATTGGTAGTGGTAATTTTTGAGACAAAAAATAAATAATGTTTATTTTACTAATGGATTTCAAATCTGTAAATATATTATCAAAGAATTTTGAAATCTGTTAATAAATTTCATATGAAAAAATTCCTCCTTTCCTTTTCAAAAGCTAGCCTTTTTTTTATTTACCAACGTATTAACAACAAAGTTTCCTTTTGTTAAAATTCATTGGTAATTCTTATAGGGCCAATATCTTTTTTTTTTTTTAATTTTAATTTAGCAATAGATTGTACGTATGTGTGTGTATACATATATAAACAACATATTTCCTTTTCTCATTTCATTCATTCAATTATTTTTTTTTTCTCTCATTTTAATTTTTCTTCCATTTTCTCTCATTTCTTATTCTTTCTCATTTCCTTTTTTTTTCTCTATTTTCTTCTCTTTTCTCTATTTTCTTCTCTTTTCTCTTCTCTCATCATTTTCTTTTATTTTCTTTTTTCTTCTTTTATCATTTTCTTGTCTTTTCTCTGGTTTTCTTTCCTTTTCTCTAGATGTCTTTTCTCCTAGCTGATCATTTCTTTTCTTTTCTATCATTTTTTTCATTTTTAATTTTTTTCTTCTCTTTTAATTTTTTACCTTATATTTTCCATTTTCAACATTAATATAATTTTTCCTCATTTCTTTCCTAATATCTATTTTTTGTCTTTTTTAAATAGCACTTTTTCCTCTCATTATAATGTATTTATAATAATTATTAGTCATAAAATCAAAACACAATTATAATAATAAATAAGAAAAATAATTAATCTTAAAAATAATAAAAAATTTATTATTTTAATTGAAAAATATATTTTTAAAATTTTTTAAAATTACCAACTTTTTTTTTTAAATCCAATGGTAAATTTGCCAATGGATTGTAATATTTGATATTTTTAGTTTTTTAAATTTTCTACCGATTTACCAACAAATTTCAAAATCTTAGTAATTGAGGTTATCTGTGACGCCCCTTACTCGTCTATTATATAGCCGAGCAAGAAGTGCCACATTCGGTGCCGGAGCACCCTATCTTGTCTTGTCATGTCTATTGTAAATTTTAATGTTATTTAAATCAGGTAATTTATGTGTAGAATTTTTTTTTTTATCTTATTTCTGTGGAGACCCGGACAGATCCTCCTCTGTTTTATTAGTATCTGGCGGGTTCCACTATCACCTGTTAACATATTCATAGTCATCTCACATATTTCCATATCATATTCTCTTTTATCATATCATTCACAATTATTTATGAGATCTCAAAATGAAGTGTCATCTATTGTATTCATATGGAAATTCATGGATAATAAATTATAAGTTTTCATTTTAAGTCCAAAATGAAATACATCATAAACTAGTAATTACATAATGACTAAACATAATGAACCAAAATACTAGTATATACATTGTCCCTACAAAAATACAAAATACCCGTGAGGTGACTCGACAATGGCGGATCGATCGAGCTCTGTCGATTGCACTCTTTGTGCTTCTTCTTTGCTGGGACTAATCTCCAGTACCTACGCGATGGAAAATCAACGCGCTAATCATAACGCTTAGTGGTGCATAATTTATAATAACAATAATTTAATAATTTGAAACAATATATGCAACTCATAATTTCTGGGTCTTTTATATTTTTATTGCTCTTTAAAAACAATTAACATTATCGGGATCTTTTATGATAACTTATTGTATTTTAAGTCTTAATTAATTTTTTTATCAGTGCCCAAGAAACCTATAACAAATTATAAAAGCTGGATGCATGGGTGTATACTGGTTAGACAGCCATATGTCTATCCAGTATACGTCTGTCAGGCACGAGATCCGCTGTCAGGCTTGTAAAACCAGAAATAAAGTAGGCATATAACCTGTAGAACAATCATACCAGACATATTTTGTCAGTTCATGATTTTCTCGGTGGCGATCGCTATCTGTAGTCCCTAATTGGTATACCAATTTATCCAAACTAAATAAATAAGTCTAGGTATACTATGGGCAATTAAACATTTTTAATTAATTTAGCACTATTCACTATTACTATTTTTTAGTACTGTTCATTGGTACCATTAATTTCATATTAATAGGACATTAGTCCTAATTTACATATTCATATCATTTTTAATATTAAATTTTCCTTATGAGTATTTTAATTATCCTATATAGCATTTTTCCCATGAACCTTTCTTTAGGTTCATGTTGATGTGTTATCTTTATCTAGGAATTTGACTAGGTTAGGATGTCTATTTAGTCACACTTCCTTCATAACAATTGCTCCTCTATGTTTAAACTTGAATTTCAGTTTTTGAATTACTGAATTTGGGGTTATAGAACTCAAGTTATGGTCAAAATACCAAAGGAATAGTATTTTGGGACAATTTCTGGGTTGGCAGTTTTAGTGACTAAATTTGTGCTAACAATTTGATTTAGTTAAAGGCAAAACTGGGTCAAGTGGTCTTCATGAAAAGTGTAGCTCTATGTCTAAGCTTTCCATTGATGAAATTTTAGGTCATTTGGACCAGTATAGAGAGAGTTATGACCAAATAAACATACTGTTCATTTGGTCATTTTCTGGGTTGGTAGTTTCAGTTACCCAACTTGTGCTAACAATTTGAATTAGTTAAAGGCAAAACTGGGTTAAGTGGTCTTTATGAAAAGTGTAGCCCTATGTCTAAGCTTTCCATTGGTGAAATTTTAGGTCATTTGGACCAGTATAGAGAGAGTTATGACCAAATGAACACATACTATTCATTTGGTCATTTTCTGGGTTGGCAGTTTCAGTGACCCAACTTGTGCTAACAATTTGAATTGGTTAAAGGCAAAACTGGGTTAAGTGGTCTTCATGAAAAGTGTAGCCCTATGTCTAAAATTTCCATTGGTGAAATTTTAGGTCATTTGGACCAGTATAGAGAGAGTTATGACCAAATGAACACGTACTGTTCATTTGGTCATTTTCTGGGTTGGCAGTGTTTGGTCATCCGGGTTTGGGTAGAGAATTGGTCATGATTTTGACAGAATTTGGGCAGGGTTTCTTCTTGAAAAATGAAGGTTTGGATGTCCCAAAACACCTCCAATTGGCCTCATACCAATTGGAGTCACACATTGTCAGTTAGGGTTCAACAAACACACTGGACTCATTGAGTCCCAACCTGCAGAAAATTTGACACTCCCAAAATTCAATCTCCTCCTTCTCCAAACTCCAAATAAGCATACATGTCACTTCTATTATCATCAATCTCAACACAATTAGGTCAAATTCAAAAATGTCACAAAATCCTCAATTTCAAGTGCACAACCCTAATTTCAAACATCAAATGTATATATATAACCATGAAATCAATTCCCACATATAATACCTTGTTAATTAACTTCCCTAACTAAACTAAAACCAACAAAATCCATCATTTTCATGATTCCTCTAGTGCTGCCAAATTCAAGGGTTTCTTTCCCAAATTTTTCTTTTTAATTTCATGTAAATCTTCACTTGGTTTAGCATGATTTTCATGCTTAAAGAAGAGATTAAGAATTTTGAGCACTAACCTTTTTGGGTGTCTTGCCAAACTTCAATTTTTTTTTTTTTTTTTGCTTCTTTTTCATATCTATAGCTTTCTTAGGGTGTAGGGAGTATTTTTTGTAAAGGGAGCTATGAGTTTTGGTGTGAGGAAGCTTGGAAAATCAAGCTTGAAAGCTTGACAAAAATGGTGGACTTAAGGGGCCAAGGTGGGCGGCACAAGGGAGAGGGAGAGAGAAAAGAAGTGGAGGAAGAAGAGGAAGGTGGTTGAGGTTTGTCTTATGTGGCTTATATATTTATATTTTTATTGTACTTAATTTTGTTTTAAATTTTCATAAGCTTATTTTTCTTTTCTTTAAATGCAATAAGTCTTTTTATTTTCCTTTCTTTTCTTTTCTTTCCTTTTCTTTTCTTTCTCTTCCCATTTTCCAAATTCAAATTCATAAAATTAATTTATGTTAATTATTCTATTTCCAAATTTTAAGTTGACATTTAAGTCAAAATTCACCTCTAGGGGTAAAATGACCAAAATATCTTTCATGGTACTCATCGGGTTATTTTTATTATTTTATACCAATTTATAAATTCTCTAAACTTTAATTTATTTTTCTCTAAATTTTTCATATATTTTCTTAACATTTATTTCTTTAATTTATGCCTCCTCACTATAGTTTAGGTGTAGTTCGGACATTTTGGTATCCAAATGACATTAGTCATCGGAACAGTAAAATGTACAGACTACCTTTAGTGAGGGCGTTACAATTCTTTCCCTCTAAATAAAATTTCATCCTCGAAATTTACACAGTGTAAATAATCGAGGGACCGCTATCTCCTTGTCTTTTCACCTTTTTGTGTTATAATACTTTACTTTTTCTTTTGTCTGTCTTATTAATCATAGTTCTACAATCTTATCCTTATCTCGATTTACTATTGAAAATACGTAGCTCTACACAATAGTCCCAAGTCGGTACTGTAATCTGCAACTTACAGCACAAACATCAAGAGCATTGCATAGTCACCACGGTATAATCCCAATAGACAAACTCTTTTTTTTTTTTTTTTTTCAACCAGTTCTGTACTCATCTTCTTTCATCTCATATACAGCCTCCTTCTCATTTCCATCTATTATCTTTGATATGATCCTTTTCAGTTGATAATCTACCATAACCTTATGGTTCAAAGGGTTAGTGACAAGCATGTCATCTTTTAACCCATCTCTCGGTATCCTCTTTTTAACAGGAGATACAATGTATATATAGGGGTGAATATAATTAGGGTCTATCAATACATACTTAAAGGTATTATAATTAGGAAATGTACCTCTGATAACGTCTACCAGATTTGGCTCCTCTCTAGCCATAGCGTACACACGGGGTGCTACTCCAACCTCGGGCCGTTCTGTAGTCTCAGAAGCCCTCTGTGATGTACCAGCTGTCTCAGGCCTCACAGGTCTTCTACCCCTTTGCACTGTCGGGGCAGACCTCTCAGTCGGTGGTAGTGCAGTGGGAGCACTCCCCTGTGGACAACTTCGTATGAAATGATCCGTAGACCCACATCTGAAACATCCACCAGTCAACAGTCGACACTCCCCTCTGTGTATCCTGCCACAGTGGGTACATTCTGGCACTGAAATTGATTCTCTTGTTCTTGTGCACAGGAACTAGCTATAGATACTCCGGTGGCCCCTCCGCCTTATGTCCGCTCTGTGAACCCTTATGCTTCTTACTACTAGTAGCTGGTGCACTAAACTGGCCCTGTCCAGGACCTCTCTTGCATTGCCTATCCTTTCTGGACTGCTCTTCATTTCTAACTCTCTCCACATCATGGGCTGATGCTATCAACAGAGAGAAATCTGTGAAGTGGTGAGATGTCACTATCAACCTGATGTTGTCATTCAGTCTATCCTCAAATCTTACGCATTTATCAACCTCTGCCGGCATCAACTACAATGCATATCCGATAAGTCTCACGAATTCGCTCATATTCGAGACTATCACCGCCTCTGTCTCAATGTGAAATTCTCTCCTTCGGCCTCCAAGTACACATGATCGATGTATTTCTTTCGAATTCAGCCGAGAAGAAATCCCAAGTGATTTGTGCAGTGTACCACTCTAGATCATCACCCACCATCTATATGCATCCTCCTGTAGCGGTGTGAGCACACTCCAAGCTGCTTTGCTCTGCGGTGCAATCGCTATAATACCCTCTGTCCTCTCCACCAATACTCTCTGCGGTGGATCATCATCCTCTTACCTCTGAAGTCAATCGCCCATACTTTCGCAGTCTCTTTAGTGGAGATCTGTATAAGTTCTGTGTGGGGGTGGAGGTGGTCGATGGTGGTGGTGGTGGTGGTGGCTGTGGCTATGGCTGTGGAGGTGGAGGTGGCGTGGTGTGGTGTGGATGGAGGTGGAGGTGGTGTGGTGAGGAATGGCTCAGTGATCTGACGGAATAATTGTGTCATCTGTTCATAGAAGGCTGCTGTGCCTACTCACGATGCACCTCGAGATCACTCTGCTCTACTACCACTTCTCCCCTGACTAGGAGCAGGTGCGTGACTCTCTACTTCCTCGTCTATTTATCTTGGAGGTCCATGCTCTGAAGGATCAGATGCCATCAATCCTATAAAATAGACAAAGAAACAGATCTGCATTAGTGTCACCTCGACTCTATTTAAAGGCCCATGCATGTGATGCAACTATTTCTTTCTATCTATCTAGGTCTAGGACCGCCTAAACCAGGCTCTGATACCACTAAATGTGATGCCCCTTACTCGTCTATTGTATAGCCGAGCAAGAAGTGCCACATTCGGTGCCGGAGCACCCTATCTTGTCTTGTCATGTCTATTGTAAATTTTAATGTCATTTAAATCAGGTAATTTATGTGTAGAAATTTTTTTTTTTTATATCTTATTTCTATGGAGACCCGGACAGATCCTCCTCTGTTTTATTAGCATCTGGCGGATTCCACTATCACCTGTTAACATATTCATAGTCATCTCACATATTTCCATATCATATTCTCTTTTATCATATCATTCACAACTATTTATGAGATCTCAAAATGAAGTGTCATCTATTGCATTCATATGGAAATTCATAGATAATAAATTATAAGTTTTCATTTCAAGTCCAAAATGAAATACATCATAAACTAGTAATTACATCATGACTAAACATAATGAACCAAAATACTAGTCTATACATGGGCCCTACCAAAATCAAAAGACTGGTGAGGTGTCTCTGGACAATGGCAGATCTGATCAGAGCTCTGTCAATGCACTACTGGTGCTACTGCTGCTGGGACTAATCTCTAGTACCGACACGATGGAAAACCAACGCGCTAAGCATAATGCTTAGTGGTGCATAATTTATAATAACAATAATTTAATAATTTGAAACAATATATGCAACTCATAATTTCTGGGTCTTTTACATTTTTATTGCTCTTTGGAAATAATTAACATTATCGGGATCTTTTATGATTACTTATTGTATTTTAAGTCTTAATTAATTTTTTTATCAGTGCCCAAGAAAACCTATAACAAATTATAAAAGCTGGATGCACGGGTGTATACTAGTTAGACAGCCATATGTCTATCCCATACACATCTGTCAGGCACGACGCCAGCTGTAGGGCACGAGACCCGCTGTCAGGCTTGTAAGCCAGAAATAAAGTAGGCACAATGACCAGTAAGTGGGCATATAGCCTGTAGAACAATCATACCAAACATATTTTATCAGTTCATGATTTTTTCGGTAAGCAGTACTGCTATTTGTAGTCCCTAATTGGTATACCAATTTATCCAAACTAAATAAATAAGTCTAGGTATACTATGGGCAATTAAACATTTTTAATTAATTTAGCACTATTCACTATTACTATTTTCTAGTACTGTTCATTGGTACCATTAATTTCATATTAATAGGACATTAGTCCTAATTTACATATTCATATCATTTTTAATATTAAATTTTCCTTATGAGTATTTTAATTATCCTATATAGCATTTTTTCCATGAACCTTTCTTTAGGTTCATGTTGATGTGTTATCTTTATCTAGGAATTTGACTAGGTTAGGATGTCTATTTAGTCACACTTCCTTCATAACAATTGCTCCTCTATGTTTAAACTTGAATTTCAGTTTTTGAATCATTGAATTTGGGGTTATAAAACTCAAGTTATGGTCAAAATACCAAAGGAATAGTATTTTGGGACAATTTCTGGGTTGGCAATTTTAGTGACTAAATTTTTGCTAACAATTTGATTTAGTTAAAGGCAAAACTGGGTCAAGTGGTCTTCATGAAAAGTGTAGCCCTATGTCTAAGCTTTCCATTGATGAAATTTTAGGTCATTTGGACCAGTATAGAGAGAGTTATCACCAAATGAACAATCATTTGGTCATTTTCTGGTTGGATTTGTGTCCCAAATTGTGCTAACAATTTGAATTGGTTAAAGGCAAAACTGGGTTAAGTGGTCTTCATGAAAAGTGTAGCCCTATGTCTAAACTTTCCATTGGTGAAATTTTAGGTCATTTGGACTAGTATAGAGAGAGTTATGACTAAATGATACTGTTCATTTGGTCATTTTCTGGGTTGGCAGTTTCAGTGACCCAACTTGTGCTAACAAGTTGGATTGGTTAAAGGCAAAACTGGATTAAGTGGTCTTCATGAAAAGTGTAGCCCTATGTCTAAACTTTCCATTGATGAAATTTTAGGTCATTTGGACCAGTATAGAGAGAGTTATGACCAAATGAACACGTACTGTTCATTTGGTCATTTTCTGGGTTGGCAGTGTTTGGTCATCCGGGTTTGGGTAGAGAATTGGTCATAATTTTGAAAGAATTTGGGTAGGGTTTCTTCTTGAGAAATGAAGATTTGGATGTCCCAAAACACCTCCGATTGGCCTCATACCAATTGGAGTCACACATTGTCAGTTAGTGTTCAACAAACACACTGGACTCATTGAGTCCCAACTCAGAGAAAATTTGACACTCCCAAAATTCAATCTCCTCCTTCTCTAAACTCCAAATAAGCATACATGTCACTTCTATTATCATCAATCTCAACACAGTTAGGTCAAATTCAAAAATGTCACAAAATCCTCATTTTCAAGTGCACAACCCTAATTTCAAACATCAAATGCATATATATAACTATGAAACCAATTTCCACATATAATACCTTGTAAATTAACTTCCCTAACTAAACTAAAACCAACAAAATCCATCATTTTCATGGTTCCTCTAGGGCTGCCAAATTCAAGGGTTTCTTTCCCAAATTTTTCTTTTTAATTTCATGTAAATCTTCACTTGGTTTAGCATGATTTTCATGCTTAAAGAAGAGATTAAGAGTTTTGAGCACTAACCTTTTTGGGTGTCTTGCCAAACTTCAATTTTTTTTGCTTCTTTTTGGTATCTATAGCTTCCTTAGGGTGTAGGGAGTATTTTTTGTAAAGGGAGCTATGAGTTTTGGTGTGTGGAAGCTTGGAAAATCAAGCTTGAAAGCTTGACAAAAATGGTGGACTTGAGGGGCCAAGGTGGGCGGCACAAGGGAGAGGGAGAGAGAAAAGAAGTGGAGGAAGAAGAGGAAGGTGGTTGGGGTTTGTCTTATGTGGCTTATATATTTATATTTTTATTGTACTTAATTTTGTTTTAAATTTTCATAAGCTTATTTTTCTTTTCTTTAAATGCCATAAGTCTTTTTATTTTCCTTTCTTTTCTTTTCTTTCCTTTTCTTTTCTTTCTCTTCCCATTTTCCAAATTCAAATTCATAAAATTAATTTATGTTAATTATTCTATTTCCAAATTTTAATTTGACATTTAAGTCAAAATTCACCTCTAGGGGTAAAATGACCAAAATGCCTTTCATGGTACTCATCGGGTTATTTTTATTATTTTATACCAATTTATAAATTCTCTAAACTTTAATTTATTTTTCTCTAAATTTTTCCTATATTTTCTTAACATTTATTTCTTCAATTTATGCCTCCTCACTATAGTTTAGGTGTAGTTCCAGACATTTTGACTATCCGAACAGACATTAGTCGTCAGAACAGTAAAATGTACGGACTACCTTTGGTGAGGGCGTTACATTATCAATGAGGTTCATTGCAATCGATGGAATCTATTGGTAATTAATTTTATACAATTTCATAACATAAAATTGAATACCAATTTCCATTGTGAGGCTAGGCTAAGCTCTTACCTAAATTGCTTGGTACTGGTAGGCTAAAGCCACAAAAAATTCAAGCCTTGACTGCATAACAACATATGTTAAGATTGTTTTTAAGCTTATACGTACTATGACTGAACTCCTAAGCTAGTGTATATTTCAAAACAAAGCAATTTGATGGGCTTCATATGGAGGAAACTAGACCATAATAAGTTTCTTGCTCTAAATTAAGGGACCTAAGACATAAAGCATCATGACAGGCTTGAACATAATTTTATATCCTATGGCTCTGCAATTCAAATTTCTTATTATACGTATCGATGAATAATCAATCAAGCCAAAAAATCAATCAATAAACAAAGATTCACAAACACTTACTTTGATTACTATCCAAAAATAATTCCATTACCCAGAGGGGGCAAAAAACTAATATACCCAAAACAAAGTTAATTTTCCTTCAAACTTAAAAACAAAATTTCTTATCTCATCTCCCTCTTTCTCAGAGAACAAGCAACCACAAACTCAAAATTTCATTGAACAAAAGCAAGCAAACAAGCACAAAATACGGCCTGCTCTAAAGTTAGGATTCAAAATTAGTGAGATTTGATCAAATATTTCTTTAAAATGTCAATCGAAATAGCACAATCTAGAGAGGAAATTGAAATTCAAACCTGCAGAAGGACAATCTAGAGAGGAAAATGAAATCCTTTGGGTTCAATCCTCTTTGTTAAAACAGCTCAATATTGAAGTTCACCCTGGTTAGGCTTTTGAATGAGACGAAGCAACTCAACCTTCTTGCAACATGTCCATCAACAATTACCCAGGAAATAGATAAAATTAAAAAGAAAAGAAACAAATAAGTGAAAACTAAACTAGCCCCCACTCTCAACTTCGTTGGGAAGCTGGGTTTCATGGTCCGTCAAGATATGCCGGAAGTATAGAAATTAGAATGGCAAACAAAGAATCGAAATAAAACAAAGAAATAAGAACTAAATTGAAACTTTACCATCAATACCTTAGAGGGGCTCGGTTTCACAAAGAAAAAGGAAAGGCTTAGGGAGTGAACAAGAGAGAGATAT
The DNA here is from genome assembly GCF_030052815.1 of Hevea brasiliensis. Lineage (NCBI taxonomy): Eukaryota > Viridiplantae > Streptophyta > Magnoliopsida > Malpighiales > Euphorbiaceae > Hevea > Hevea brasiliensis. The sequence continues at coordinate 7,328,884 of NC_079500.1, forward strand.
AGGAAGCAGTGACGGCTACGACTATCACAGAGAGAGAGAGAGAGAGAGAGAGAGAGAGAGAGAGAGAGAGAAGGGGAGAGAGAGTCCACTTCAAGTTCAAAAATAAGAAGGAACAGAAGGACAAAAGATGTAGAAATTAGGTTTTGTGACCCTCTAATCAAAACTATCTAATTTTTAAATTAATAAAATGATTGATTAACAATAGATTTTATTAATCATAAAAAAACTTTTAATTTAATTTAATGATGGATTTTATTAATTATAATATAAAATTTAATTAATTTAATGATGGATTTTATTAATTATAAAATAATTTAATTTATATATTGCCGTTAAATATAGGAATAAAAGTTTTATATTAAAGAATTTTTCATCACTAATTTCATCATTAAATGATATGCGAAATCGCCGTCGAATTTAATTGGCACTTGAGAATATTTAGTCATAATTGCCAAATGGAGCACAAAATTGTCACCATAATTAGCAATGGAAATGGTGACAGTACTTTTGTATTGGGAAATTTTCAGTCATTAATTTAATCGCTAAATGGTTTTAAAATTATATGGTTCTTCAGCTTTCTATAGTTATTTTCATTAAATAAATTAAATCTTTATAAAATTATGTTACTTTTGGCTAGCATAATTTCTATTTTGTTAATAATTGCTTTCATAATTAATTAGAAAAAAAAATGAATTCTAATATTCCATGAATAGGAAATGGCTAAACAAAATTCATGCATGATTTGGATCCATTATTATTCAACTGCATGTGTCAATAATATATATATTTTGTTTTACAGGATATAGACCAACCGAGCACATCTCAAAGGAACAATAGTACAGAAATTGAGCATGCCCAACTTCAATCTATGGCTGGACCAGTAGAAATGATTTCTATATTATTTCCATCCCTTTGCCAACGACTATCAAATTTACAAAAGCTTATATTGGAATCATGTGGTTTGTTAAAAGTGGCTTTCCCTCCCTCTATAGCTCGACAATTGGTGCGGCTTAAAGAGTTAACTATCTTTTTTTGTGATGAGATAGAATATATTATTGCAGAAACACAAGATGAAGAAAAAGACAAGAGAATAAGCAAAATAGTGTTTCCCAACCTAATTTTGCTTAAACTTTTTAGCCTACCAAAGCTGATGGCTTTTTGTGCAGACAATCATATTTCTTTTGATTGGCCCTCATTAGAACGCTTTACATTGGATCATTGTCCTAAAATGGAGAAACTTTGTTCTGCAATTCCAGACTCATCTACATTGAAGAATAGTTTTGATCAAAGTGGTCTCAGTGGCAAGGAAGTCATGTATCCAACAAGCTCAGTTATTCAACAGTTAGTAAGAAGAGGAAGAAAGCAAAAAGATGTTTCCAACAAAGAGGTATGTTCTTAAATTTTTAATTATTAATTATTTAGAATATATATATATATATATATATATATATATATATAAAAGGATTTGAGTTTGATATTTTCAAATGTTTTATTTCGAAGTAAAATTTACATTTATAAAAATAAAATACATATTTAAATGGACACTTAAAAAAATCACGATCCGCTCTCCATTTTATACATGTATATGATCCTTGTTAAAGGTTTAGAATTAAAAGAATTGTTTGATAATTCTCTATTTAATTAAGGAATATATGTATACACAAAATTAATTTGAATTTACTTAAACAAAGGAAAAATAGATCATTGTTTCCATTTGCTATAATTTTGTATTAGAATTCAAATCAATTCCACTAAATTCAATTGAAATAATTTAAGTAGTTATTTATTATATATATTGAAGTAATAGAGTCTGTTTCAATATCATTATTTAAAATAATTGAAAAGTAATTTAAAGATGGATTTTATTAATTATAATATAAATATTAAATTAATTTAATGATAGATTAATCACAAATTTTATGAATTCTAAAATAATTTAATTTTTACATTGTCGTTAAATTTATTAGGGACGGAATTTTTATATTTAAGAAATTTTCATCACTAATTTTATCGTTAAATGATGTGCAAAATTGCTGCCAAATTTAATTTGCACTAGAGAATATTTAGTTGATAATTATGTTCCCAAATGGAGCACAAATTGCCCATTTGGTTAGCAATGGAATTGGTGACAGTGCTTCTAAATTTTCCGTCATTAATTTTATAGCTAAACGGTTTAGGGTTGTTTAGTTTTTCTATAGTTATTTTCATTAAATAAATTAAATAATTTCTATTTTGTTAATAATTGCTTTCATAATTAAAAAAAAATGAATTCTAAGATCCCACTCATGAGAAATGCCTGCATAAACTTCATGCATGAATTGGATTTATTATTATTCAACTGTGTAATAACATATATATTTTGTTTGACAGGATATTGAACAGCAGAACACATCTCGAATGAATAATAAGACAGAAATTGAGCATGCCCAACTTCAATTTACAACTGGACCAGTAGAAATTATTTCTATATTATTTCCATCCCTTTGGTTACTATCAAATTTGCAAGAGCTTAAGTTGAATAAATGTGGTTTGGTAAAAGTGGTTTTCCCTCTCTCTGTAGCTCAGCAATTGGAGCAGCTTAAATATTTAACCATATGGGATTGTCCTAAGGTGGAATATATTGTTGCAGAAGTACAAGAAGAAAAAAACAAGAGAATAAGCCAAAAAGTGTTTCCTAACCTAATTCGGCTTCATCTTTCTGGGCTACCAAAGCTGATGGCTCTCTGTGCTGACAGTCATATTTCTTTTGACCGGCTCTCATTAAAATTCTTTACATTGTATAATTGTCCTAACACGAAGATTCTTTGTTCAACAATTCCAGACTCATCTACATTGAAGAAAAGTTTTGATCAAAGTGACCTCAATGACAAGGAAGTCATGTGTCCAATAAGCTCGATTATTCGAGGGTTAGTAAGAAGAGGAGGAGAGCAAAAAAATGTTTCCAACAAAGAGGTATGTGCTTAAATTTTTAATTATTGATTATTAATTATTTGATAGATGAGTATTTAGAATAAATATTATTATTAATTTGAAATAATTTAAATTATTAATTATTATATATATTAAAGTAATAGAGTCTGTTAATTGAAAAGTATTTAAACCCTTTTACTTTCTTAAGATATTCTTATTTATATGGAAGAGTATCTTTAGTTTAATTGTAATAGTGCTCTCCATTAAATCAATTAAATTTTTATAAAATTATATCATTATTAATACAATTTTTATTTTTAATGTGTATATTAATTTGAAAAGAATGAAATTCTAAAATTTGTTATATATATAGTTGTTTTAATATTGTTATGTCATTAAGATGATTTTATATAGAGTTAGAAGCCTTACACTGACAATAGAAATGAATGAATTATTCCTTAAAAAAAGAAAAGCATCATGATGAATTAATTATATCAACTATTATTCAACTGTTTTTATTAATTTGGCATTATTTCAATCTAAGTAATGAACCAGCGGAAATGATTTTTATATTTTTTTTAAAGATTAAATCTTAATGGCATTTAGTCAATAATATCTAAAACTAATCCTCACTGTATTATAAATGTTTATTAAATGTTAATAATATAATTACGCAAAAACTAATTCGAATTATTACCTAATTGTCACAATATTTAAAAAGAAAAAAAATTACCTTCCATCGACTGCGTTTCAAAACTGTGTATTGAAGAATCACAGCTTAAGAATCACAAGATTTTTTTTTAGTAATCTCCAAAACAGTCAAACCTTAAGTTCAAATTTTAGTCATAATCAATTATAAAAAAATAAAAATAAAAATTCATTTTAAGTATTTAAATAGCTGCATAAAATTTTAAACCTAAATTTCATTAACTAATAATCATTTTTATTTATAGCATTAATTTTATTTATATATATATTGTTTTTTCATATAATTGTCTTTACTATAAATGTCTAACAGAAATGTATTAACGTTGAAAATTAGTTATACTATTTTTATAAATAAAAAAATAACATTTTTTGAATAACATTATAAGTATTTTGACAGTTATTTAGCCATTTATAGTAGAGGTTAGATGGCAAATCGCTTTGATTAAGTTGAATGAAATCATTATTAAGATACTATATACAAATAATTCTAGATCGATTTATGAATTGTTTACTTTAGTTCAAAATGTTAATTATAAAAAAAATAGTTTAAAAATTAATTATTTATTTATTTGTCAAAATAATCAAACTCAAAAGAATTAACTTTTTATTAAATCATAAGAGTTATTGAATCGATCAGTTCATGTTATTTTAAATGGCATAAATTTTTGCATCCAATAAAAAATTATCGATTTATTTACAAAAGCAAAACCATATTATTGAAATTTGTTGTCAAATAATGTTTTGTATTTTAACACAATATATATGTTGATTTGGAAGGTTTCATTAATTAAGAATCAAGAGGATCCATCTGTTAGCCATATTGATGAAAAGACAGAGACATATTATGCATTTCCATCCAAATTGATTGAAGGGTTGCAAAATTTGCGAAGGCTTGAAATTAATGCTCTTGATTCAGTGGAAGTGATATTTTCATTCGAGGAATACCATGCTACTACTGGAGTACTCAATTCTATGGAAGAGATGCGTTTCCAGAGGTTATCAAATTTGAAGCAAGTATGCGTCAAGATTCCACCAGAAATCAAAGCCTTTCAAAACCTACAACAGTTGATAGTAGAATCTTGTGACAATTTAATAAACCTTTTCTCACCTGCCTTGGCCAAACTTCTAGAAAAGCTACAAGAAATAAAGATTACTAGCTGCAAGATGATGGAGGAAATTATTGGAAAAGAGGATGAAGAAAAACAAGAAGAAAGCATGCAAAAAATTGTGTTCCCTCAACTAAGCTCTCTGATTTTTGGGAATTTACCCAACTTCAAGGGTTTCTACAGTGGGATTTATGCTCTTGAATTGCCAAAGATACAGAAACTAAAAATATTTGATGAGAAATGCACTGTGAATGAATCGGTATGTTCTGTTTCTTAATAACTTTACTCTGTAACACTCTCTTAATTAAATAATTATAATTCTAGTCTCATTAAAAGTTGTCAACTCCCTTTTTATCAATAATTAGAATTGATTGGTGAAAAATCACATTGGCTTTTCCCATAGTAAGGATTTTAGAATGTAGTTCTAGTAGGCTACATCTAGAGATAATTAAGAGCTAATTTTCACACAACACTATATAAAATTCTAGTAAGTAAAATAAAGAGAGTCTCCACACTACTTACCACTAGGCCAAAGACCTTTTCTGCAAGTTATCATTTTGTACAATCAAGTTCACATATACGTATGTAACATTTCACATTCTCCAATTATAGTAATGAATTTTTGTGTTTAATTGTTTATTTGGTGGCTATGATATGATGAGCACTACAGGTGTTGACAAGATTACTCATCCGTCGCAAGAATACTTTGAGAAGGATAGAGGATGGCCAACCATCAGATGGTGATTTAAGTAATGTGCGTGTTTTGGATGTTGAAAACTGTCAAGACTGGGTGAATTTGATTCCCTACATTTTGATAGAATGTGTTCAAAAGTTGGAAGAGCTTTCTGTGGTCAACTGCGGTTCATTGATGGAGATATTCGATTTTGAAGGAGTGAATGCTGATGGAGGAAATGTTGTAACACTCTCTCACCTTGAAAAAGTCCGGCTATCAAAACTACCAAAACTTGTGCACATATTCAACAAAATTCCAAAAAATGTCATTGGCTTTCAGAAGCTGAGAAAGCTAAAAGTTGATGATTGCGACAGTTTGAGAAACATATTATCAGTTGCTGTGGCTAAGTGTCTTGTACAACTCCAAAAACTATACATAAGTAGTTGCTCTATGTTGGAGGAAATAATAGTTCCGAAAGAGGATGAAAAAGAAGAAGAAGCAAGCAAGGATATAATTGTGTTCCCTACACTAAAGTCTCTGACATTTGAATGGCTACCCAGTCTCAAGAGTTTCTGCAATGGGATTTACGCCCTTGAATTTCCATTATTAGAAAATTTGATGTTTAGGGAATGTAATGGGATGAAGACATTCTCTTATGGATCATTAAGCATGCCAAAGCTAAAGGAACTTAAAATAAATGATGAGAACCATCAATTAATGGGAACTCCAGACCTTAATTCAACAATGAGTCACTTGTTCAAGGTATGATCCATTTCCTAATAGCTTTTACTCTTCCTCAACCTAAGCTTTGTCATATGTATGGTTTAATTTTTCGCCTTTTTTTTTTTAACATTCAGCTTGCTTTCCTTTAGTTTTGATTAGTGAATAACCACAGTTGCATATCTCACGAATTTCTTGCTTCCATGAGTATCACAAATTTCAGGCAAAGGGCAAAGTGGTATTGAATCCTTAAACAGGAGTGATGCTTGACAAATTCAGCGAAGACATGAAAAAAGGTACTTGGTCAAATTATACTACCAAAAATCATTAGTTCTTAGTCCCAATAACTTTTAATTGGAATTTTGTATACTAGCTAGATCTCATGATTGTATTGCTGAGCTGTGACTTATCTTTGCTATATTTTCAGGGAGATTTAGAACTCTGGGACTGCTGGATCCTTGCTATTGCTCTGGTTTCCTCGGACTTGTTTGTTGTTTCTTTGGGCTTCCTATTCTTTTGGTGGTCTTGGTGCTGTTGGTGTCGTGTTGCCGCTTTGTTTTTCTTTGGGTTTGCTTTGTTTTTCTTTGGGTTTGCTTTGCTGCTCCTTGATGTGCTGCTGCTCTTGGAACCTGTTGTCTGTTGTTAGTTATGGGTCCGCTGACCTGACCTTTGATCATTTTGCTGGAGCGCTTTTGCTTTTGTTTTGATGCTATTATGTTTATTTGCTTCTTAGAAATTTCTTTTCATTGCTTTTATTTTTTGTTTTTTTTTTTTTTTGTAAGAATTTTGCACTTTTATCAGTTTTCACTTAGCAAAATTACTCTGGATTCATTGAGAAAGCCTAATGGCCGGGTTTAATTAAGTAATTTATGCTAAGTTTTTCATGATCTTTTATCTTAATAACTTCAGTTGCTTATTAAAATAATACCTTTAATTGAATTTAAAAATGAACTTAAAATAATTATCATAATATTAATAATTTTAAAAAGAAAAATTATTTTTTAATATATGCATTTTGATGAAATTAACTATTTAGTCTTTCTATTTTTAAAAAATATACTATTTAGTCTCTTTATTAATTTTTCTATTAGCCAATGAATTTTAATATTAGTAAAACTATTATTTAGTCCATCTATTTTAATATAAAATTAACCCATTAATTTTTGTATTTTAAAAAACATAAATTTAACATCAGATACTGACTTGAGAAAAACTTAAAAATACATGATATTTTTTTATCTCTCTGATATAAAATACTTTTAAAAATGAAATATATATGATTTTAGCCTACATTTAATTTTAAGAATTAAATAGTTGAATTTTTAATTTTTGTACTATTATATTATGAACCAACACTTTAGTGGAAGCCAAGCTAGCATGGCTACATTATGTCAGCCAATATTCCATGTCATCAATTTAAAAAAATAAAATAAAATAAAATCCCAACACCTCAAAATGCACCATTTCAAATTAAAAAAAAATAGAAATATGAAAAAATGCAACATACTTTTTTTTTAAATCTTTGTTTCTTTTCTTACTTGCAACTCTCCTTCTTATTAAGTTATTGTGATTCAGTTTAAATAAAAAAAAAATATTTCATTTATTTATAAATTTAAATCAATTTTTTATTAAAGTTATTTTGATTTAATTTTTATGTTAAAAATTTAATAAAAAAATTATTTAGTAAAAAATTCGAGTCGAGTTATTTTTTAAAAAAATAAATTGATTGAAATAAATTAAATAATTATTATTTATTTTAATTTATTATTATTAAATCTAAAATTAAAGTTAAAATAAAAATATAATTAAAATTAAATTTATAATTAATTCAAAAAAATAAAAATAAAATTCTAAACTGATAAATCGATTTATCAAACTAAATAGATGCGCACTCTAAACTTTTCTTATTCTTTATTTTATTGGTAAATTACTGAATATTTCCGATGTATGTGCACCTTTACTCACAAAGTAATAGGTCTCACACTTTTAAATTCAAGAAACATGTCACGACCCAACTTATGGGTCGGACCGGCACTAGGACCTGGGCCAGCCTAAAGCCCTGAAGGCCCGTAGTAAGCCTAACTATTCCTCAATCCAACTCTAAGGCCCATTTGGGCCCAATTTCAAGAATTCAACCGGACAGAATCCAACCATAAAATAGACCTTTCAACGGGGAGTTTTTGACTCACCCGACCTGTAAACACAATATATAATCAATTGGGGAGCTCAGCTCACCCTCCACATACTCATAATAACATAAAAAGTAAATGGGAGCTCAGCTCCCTCATCCAATCCAACAAACATGTATATAATTAGTTTACAGGTCCAACATGACAATTTATATTACAGACCCAAATCAAATAAATATTTCTAACGCATACGAAAATTCTAGGAGTTAATAGAATTACACAAACATTAATAAACAACCTGCGAAGGAGAAAAGCAGGTTAACCACAACAAAATCCTCCTGTAGCCTGAAAAATAATGAACAGTAGTGAGCGTTCTACTCAGAGAGTAAAATATCAATTTTAACCATAATCTCTATAACTATCTAAAACTAATGCACCTGTAGAGTGAAATGCAACATCAGCAATATTTTAACATTATAACAGTAAAAAGGTAATTTGGAGCACTCACACACCCGATAATGTCAAACAATACATATATGGAAGCTGATCCCCCTATAAAGCTCTCTTATTCCAACCTGTGCCAGCGAAGAACTCAGCTCGGACTTCCACTTAATAAACCAAATCGGGGTCCCAGCGAAGAACTCAAGCCGTGTCTACCCCGAAGGACCGGGTCTTAGCGAAGATCTCAAGCCGTGTCTACCCGTCCTGTCTATAGCCAACATCACATCACACGCACACTGCTCCAAATTACCACAACAACATCCATGGCACTTAACAGTTGTGAATGCAATATAAAACGTGCCTAGAGTTTAACTACATAGATATATACATATAAGTGATGCATGAGCATACTTGAATATATAATAATATCGAAATTACAATTAAAATTAATATTTTACTCACAGACTTGACAGCAGTCACTGTGGCGGCTAGGCGGAGGAAGAAGGCTGTCCCGGCTCACCTGACAATTTTATTACAATCATTTAATAAATTTGACTCCATACAAACTAAGAAAAAGACCAAAGACGTCCTAAGTCGTGCCGAAAATCCGGCAGAGTCTCCCCTATACCTAAGACCTACCCAACCTGCAAATGGGTTTAAAACATACTTCTATATCCACAAATCATACACTCACAATTCAATCACATCACACAGCCTCTCCTGGGTCCATCCAAACAGTCATCAATCACAATATGTAAATTTACAGTTTAGTCCTTATAATTGATCCTTTTTGCAAAAACTACCTAAATAAGCTCTAAAAATTCTAAAACTTTTCCCCGCAGTCCTTAGCAATATTACTAGACTAACGCAAAAAGAATCATAATTTTCTGAGCTACCACGAATATTTTATGGATTTTTAATCCAATTTAAGCACTAGAAAATTATGAAAAAGCAAGGTTCAGGTTTACCTATGCCGATTCCGATCTTGGGAACGCGCTCGAGGTATCTGACAACGGTGGGATAGCCAAAATCTCGATCCAATTCGGAGACTTTTTCAGTAGCCGGTCTGTCTGGCCGGAAATTCACAGACCCGGACAACTGTCGAATTCCCGCGAATTGAAGGTACCTACACGAAGCCTACAACACGGGGGTTAGTATATAATTTTTACGGAATTTTCTAAGCTCATTTAATACTCGAAAAAACACTACGAAGTTCCGTGGGACCCACCGAAAAACGGATTCAGAAAATTTTAAAATTTATATTGCCGCGAAACTCTCGACGAGTGGAGCGCTCTGGTACTCTCGATTTTCTCATGGAGTTCACGGTTTGCGAGAAATCTAGCCAAAAAGTTGAAATGGGCTAAAACTTTTCGGACAAAAATTGGACAAACCGCTGGATGGATTTTGGTGTTCTTGGTGTCTATGGAAAGCTCTCGAGGTGTAGATGGTGTTTGACACAAGACCCGGCCCAATCGGTGGCCGGATTTCGGCCGGGAAGCTGAAACGGCGCGCGTGCGCAGAAGGAGCTTAAACTTATCAGAACTCATAATTTAATCTCTTTATTTTCAATTTAAAATAATTTAATTCCTTAACTTTTATTATATCAACAAATTAATCCTCTTGTCCAAATATAGTTAATATATTATTAATTGTAAAAAAAAATAACTAAAATATTCTTAACTCTATTTCAATTTCAGATAATTAAGTTTTTGAGCTTTTATTTTATTATCTTTATCTAATTTAGTATTTAATGATTAAGATATTTTATAATTAATTATTATATATATTATTTTTAAATAATTATAGATTACATTGAAAATATACTATATGTATATATTATGTCTAAAATATCATAAATAATTTTTTTATTAAAATATTCTTTGGGAGTGGTATCCTAATGTATTAGAATATTTATGTCGGTAATATATTTATATCTATATTTATAATTTATAATTTTATTAAATATTTTTAATATGATCGGAATTATTTAAAATTTAAAAAGTTTAAATAATTTTATTATATTTTATCATAATTTACAGTAAAATTTTACGATAAATATGACATTAATCAAATAAATAAATTTTAAAATATGAAAAATTGACCATCATATAAATAAAAGATAATTTACATTTTTTAATATTTTTTTTATAAAATTCCAATTTGCCACTATATAGTCTAAAAATTTATTTTCAAAGTCATAAATAAAATTAATGTGATTGGCATTGAAAAAAAAATTGATTGGATCATTTTCTTATAAAATTATATAAATAAAAGATTATCACATTGTGAAATTTATTAATTTAGTCAATGTATGATTACTCATAAGATTTTACTGTAAATCATGAAAATTTTAAAAAAAAAAAGTTTGACCAACCTAATTTTAAATGTGTCTTGTCACGCTCACATACATTTAATTATTCATAATTATAAATATGGACATGAAATACATTTAAAGCATGACGCAAATAGTTTAGGATGCAAATATTATGAGGATATATATTTATTATATTTTAGTTATAACATATGTATATTTTATATTTAAATAAAATATATAATTATTTAAGTATAAAATTTAGATACAATGACCATTTTATTAATAAAACAAAATTTCATGGATTTAATATATTGTTTCAAATTAAAGGGTCAAAGTATTTTTTTTCATTTAACCTTTAATTAACAATAAATTTGATTATTTGGACAAAGAGACTAATTTATTGATATAATAAAAATTGAAAAACTAAATTGTTTCAAATTAAAGATGAAGACATTAAGTTATGAGTTATGATAAATCTCGATGACTAACTTATAGTTTACTATATACAAAAAATAAAGGAGACTCTATGGTTACTTTTAGAGGCAGTAATGTGTCAAGAATGTCCAAGTATCTGATACAATTGAACTCTACTGAGATAAGTTCAAGTAGTATATAATCAAGTTTTGGAAAAGTTCACGTTTAGTTAGGTTTAAATTTTATATATTAGATATCTATTACTCTAAATCTTTGTATAAATAATTAATTACATATAAAATATGTGCATTATTACAATAATTATAATTTTTTCTTTTTAATACTACTCTCCAAGTTTTCTAAGTGATTTTACTTTGATAGAGCACTTCTCTCCTCGTTTGCTAGTTTATTTTGCTGTTGAAGGAGTACTTCTTTCCAACTATTTCATGAAGTACTTCTCTTCAATTTGTCATTGGCGGAGCATAACTTTCCAACTTTTTCATAGAGCATTTCTTGCAATGTTTTGTTTTTCTTGTGCACTCAATGATGGATTAAAAAAGATAAAATACACTTAAGTATCATGTTGTTTGATGCTTTTAATACTTAGGACTTGATAAATTTTTCATTGCAATTTAGGACATGTAGTACTTAGATAACAAAAAGTTTAACATGGTTATTTTTTCTTTTAGAAAATATACTTCATTCAAACTAAACCAAAAAGATTAGTACATAAAGCATCAACAACAAAATAAAGATGAACATTATCCTACTCCTATAAACTAAACTTAGAATGAATTGTTGTAGTTAATATATGAGTGATAGCATTTGTTAATCTCCGAACAAACACAACAAAAGCAATTTGGTAGTTCTTGCAACATCAACCTACAATCCTCCATGATTGAACAAAAATAAGTTGCATTAACCAGACTTGTACTCAGTGCCTGAGCCAAAGGAAGAAAGCCTGATTCAAAGATTACATGCTGCAACACAGTGGTCTTCACTCTTGACCCATTGCATTGCTTCTTAGAGACGTAAGTCTTCTACGACCTTCTAATCCAAGGGACCAAGCAGCATCTTTTGGCAAGCATTAACATAAGAACCATCAACTGTCCTGAGCACCTAGTTGGCACCCAATGATTTTTCATGAGTTGACCCATGTGGGTTCTATGAAATTTAAAATTTTAAAATTTTAATAATAAAATTATAATTATTTAATTTATTTATAAAATTATGCTAGTATTTTTACAATTTAATCTTAAAAATCTTCTAATTATTTATAAACAATAGGTATTTGGGCAAGTTCAAACAATCCACAATGACGCTCCCTCCCAAGTAAACAATCCATGTGCAATGAATGGCTACGATGCACAGAAATGGGAGGGGGCTGCGTTTCCCCTTCAGAAACATGAGGACACGATCAGGAAATGTTTCCGGGCTGTTTAATCAATTTCTTGAAATCAGAAATGCATTTCCTTTGCTGGATACATATTTCTTAAAAAAAAAAAAAAAAAAACCTAAAATTAAAACTGAAAAGAATCTTGCAATAACCAGAATGGGATATTAGGTTAAAATCAAATTGCGCCACAAGAAGAAGAAGAAGAAGAAGAAGAAGAAGAAGAAGAAGAGGAGGAGTACCTAGCACTAGTGGGGCGGCAACTGGAGGTGACTGGTGGCAATGACTCAGGGATGCGATTGGAGGTGAGCGGTAGTGACGGCTCAGGGCTTAGGTCAGGTATGTTGCCGATGCTTTGCCTCCCTTCCCTATTCGATGCACTTCCTTCCCCATGCCGTGCTTTGCTATACCAAACAATCCCTGATGTGCATTGTGACATGATTTAAATCAATTTTAATACTTTCAGCTAATATGCTTAAGGAATATTTTAATTTTCCTTGCATGAACATACAATTTAGAGATTTTAATGATTTAAAACGATAACTTTGAGTGCAAGGCCATTTTTATCAATTTATAATTTGTTAAAATTTAAATTGGGAATGAAACTACAAAAGGTATTATGCAAATAGAACCATTCTAAATAGGGTGTGTTGATTAGTTTTTATAGCTCTTTTGATTAGGTGAATTAAATTTTTATAAAATCATATCTTGTTTAATTTAAAAGAAATTGCCAAATAAAATTTCAGCATGAATTGTATCTATTATGCCAAGTACATATTTGGTTAAACGGGATATGGAACAGCCATGTGCATCTTAAATGAACAATAGGACATGTTGCGGTTCATGGAAATTCCTTGTGGGTATGGATTTGGAAAACAGAAAATAAATGGATCAGAGGTCTACCGAGTTTGGACTTAGTGAGGACCCTTCAACGCTCAAGTTAGAGTTGATATGAGAGTAGTGTATTAGATTGATTAGGGAGAAAGAATATGACTCTATAGATGATCCGAGCTCTTTATATAGGATATAGATAATGGTTGATTATGATAAGTCAATTATGTAATTATATGGATATTATTAGCTAGCATAATTATAGGATTACATTTCTATTTATAATGCATAATTATAAGCATTACTATATTTGGCAATCCTACCAAGATTGCTCATTTTTTATTAAGATTCTTTTCTTTTATTGAGTGGGTCTTACAAAAATTGAACCAATTAAATAAATCTCATGGTTGAACCATTAAATATCATTAGGCTCATGAGCTATCTCAAAACCCGAGTTACTAGATTACTTATATATATATAATTTGAGGAGTTATATCATTAGTTCCCCTATCGAGTATGAATCTTTAGGTTCGTTTCATGTCAAAACTTTGGTCATTGACTTATTTTTTTTTTTTAGTGTGAACTATCATCTTGATAAACTTGATAATGGTAGAATTTTCGCCTTAAATGGATTTGCACCTTCGATTTGCTTAGTTTGGTAAACTATTTCTTATATGGACTTGTACCTTTTATTTGCTTACTTGGTGGGCTATCATTTTAGAGGGGTAAGTACCTTTATTTTAGCCTAACAGACTATAATTGTAGATGGGCTAATCATCTTTGTTTTAGTATGACCGACTATCACCGTAGATGGTCTAAGTACCTTTATTTTAGCATAACAGACTATCACCATGGATGGGCTAAGCACTCTTAGATTTTTTAGCCTGGTGGACTATTATCATGGATGAGTTAAACACCCTTTATTTTAGTTTGGTAGACTATCACCGTGGTGGGCTCAGTACTCTTATTTTATTTAGCCTGTCGGACTATTGCCATTGATAGGCTAAGCATCTTTGTTTTAGTGTGAAAGACTATCATTGCAGATGGGTGAAAGATTATCATTGCAGATGGGCTAAGCACCTTTATTTTAACCTGGTGAACTATCACCGTGGAATTGTTAAGCACCCTTAGACTATCATCGTGGATAGGCTAAGTACTCTTATTTTATTTAGCCTGTCAGATTATCACCATAAATGGGTTAAGTATCCTTTGTTTTATTTAGCCTAGCAAACTATAGCTGTGGATGGGCCAAGCACCCTTAATTTTTTTTTTTTTAGCTTGGTAGATTATTGTCTTGATAATCTTGATAATGGCAAATTATCGTCTCGGAGCTATTGGCTTTTTTAAAATTATCTGCAAAAATAACGCTTGTACAAATATTTTTGTGAAGATAATCCATGTAATATATATTGTAGATTTATCCAAAATTTCTCAATAATATTATAAATCAAATATATAATGCATATTTTCAAGGGTTTACATACTGATTTTAATCAATAATAGAGGTCTTCAAGCTTAAATAATTTTGGAGAGCGATATTGTTATTCATGAATATATATTCAATCACATTTAGATTCTGCAGTATAATATTTATGTGCTAAATAGAAATAAAAAACAATGCTAGATCATGGAAATTAGAGCAATAAACTTTAAAATAATTTCAGGTGTCTCCAATTACCATTTATTTTGAAGATAAACTTGGACTATAATTTAATCTAATGGAGCTTATGCTATTGCCCCCAAATAATTCTAAAAATTAATTTTTAGAATCACATAGTTTTTTCAAGTACTATCAAACTAAAATACAATCATAATTTCTATTTATTTTAAGTCAAGTAATGAATTTAATTTTAATAATAATGGAATTCTATGTCAAGAAAATTGACTAATATTCATATAATGTTGATTGCAAGCATTATAGGTAATTTTCAATAAAACACAGCAATGGACCAAAATACAAAACTAAAGGTGCAGCGATAGACTTATTAAATGTGGCTCTTTTATAGTTATTAGCATAAATCGAAACTATTTTCTTACAATAAAAATACTGATAATTTTGTAAAATAAATAAAAATTAATAAATAAAAATTTTTATAAGCTCAAATAATTTGAAAGTTACGAAACTTCACAATGATCTCCCGTCAATTGTTAAACTATTAAAAATACTCCATACCAATTGAAAATATGATTTTTTTTAATGTCAAATCTTTGTAAAATAAAATATGAAAATATTGCTTGAAACAAATGGGTTATATATAGGCATGTAATTGCAAAGAAGAAAGAGTGATGCAATGATAAAACATTTATACTTACTACAAGGAGAATGCCATTGATTGATCGTCCAATAGGATATATAGCCCTTTGGCGAATTTAAAACAAAACTCATGTGATTATAAATAAATATTTTAGATAGTACCTGAGTAAATTTAGAAATTTCTTGAACATAATAAAAAAAATTTTGGCTGGGTTGTTGCAAACCACAAGTCCTCCTCTCACTTGGTTCATTCTCTCATTTTGAGTTCAGAATATAAAGAATATAAGGCAAAGCTACAGCTTCTTGTATTGTTTCCCACAGGCAGCGTTACTGTTACGGTCCATGGAAATTCTTTGTGGGTATGGACCAGCAAAACAGAAATAAATAGATTAGAGATCTATCGAGTATGGACCCAGTAAGGATCCTCTGACGCTCAAGTTAGAGCTGATATGAGAGAATAGTGCATTAGAGTGACTAGGGAGAAAGAACATGTCTCTATAGATGATCTAATATCTTTATATAGGATATAGACAATGGTTGGTTATGGTAAGTCAACTATATAATTATATGAATATTGTTAGCTAGCATAATTATAGGATTATATTTTTATTTATAGTGTATAATTATAGGCGTTGCTAAATTTAACAATCCTACCAAGATTGCTCATCTTTAATCAAAATTCTTTCCTTTTATTGAGTGGGTCTTACAAAAGTTAAACCAGTTGAACGACTCTCATAATTGAACCATTAAATATCATTAAACTCATGGGCTATCTAAAAACCCGAGTTACTGGATTACTTATATATATATTTTAAGGAGTTTTAACAGGACATAAAGTGACCATCCCCATCATCAATCAGGGACCGGATCAGTAGAAATGATTTCTACATGATTCTCATCACTTTGGCCATGATTGCCAAATTTGCAGGAGCTTCACTTGGATATTTGTAGGTTACTAAAAGTGGTTTTTCCTCTCTCTATAGGCCAAAAATTGGAGCAACTTAAAAAGTTGATTATCTGTGGATGTTCTGAAATGGAATATATTGTTGTAGAAGCACAAGAAGAAGAAAAAAAAAAAACAAGAAATAAGAAAAATAATGTTTGCTAACCTAATTTTGTTTGATCTTCAGAAGCTATCAAAGCTAGTGGCTTTCTGTCCTGATAGTCATATTTTTTTTTTCGGCTAGGCGCTCATTAGAACAACTGAAATTAATTAGTTGTCCCAAAATGAAGACACTTTGTGCTGCAATTCCGGGCTTATCAACATTGAATAAAAATTTTGATCAAACTGACATTATTGGTGATAAGAAAATCATGCGTCCAAGAAGCTCAATTACTCAAGGGTTGGTAAGGAGAGAAAGGGAGGAAAAAATGTTTCCCGCAAAAAGGTATGTGCTTAAATTTCTAATCTTAGGTGTTTCCAAAATTTATCCATATTTATGTATAAGAATGTCTTGAATTTAATTTTAATAGCGGTCTCTCTATTAAATGTATTAAATTCATACAAATTTATCATGTCACTTTTGACATAATTTTTATTTCCTTCAAAATAATTTCTTTTTAATTTAAAAAGTTGAATTGTAACACTACTAGATAAATTTTATTAGATTGAATTCTTCCATTTTTCATAATTTCCAAGCACATTTTATCAGTACTATCATTTTTCATTGATTTTCATATTGTTGTCATTGGCTAAATGAATTAGCAAGCCTCACATTAACAATAGCTATTAACAAGTATTCCTTGATGAATTAGATCCATTATTTTTCAATATATTTATTGATAGGATATTGAACAGCCGAGTACATCTCAAATGAACAATGGACAACTTCAATCAAGTATTGAACCAGTGGAAATGATTTCCATATTACTTCCATCAAATTGGCCACTATTACCAAATTTGCAATACCTTCATTTGGGTGTATTTGATTTGCTAAAAGTAATTTTTCCTGCCGCCGTAGCCCAACAATTGGTGCTGCTTAAATATTTAAATATCCGATTCTGTTTGGAGATAGAATATATTGTTGCAGAAACACAAGAACATGAAAAAAAAAGAAACAAACAAAATAGTTTTTCTTCACCTGTATTTACTTGAACTTGTAAGACTGCCAAAACTGGTGGCTTTTGCCTTGACAGTCATGTTTCTCTTGACTTTCCCCTGTTAAAAGGATTGAACTTGTATAGTTGTCCTAATATGAAGACATTTTGATTTGCAATTTCAAGCTCATCATTTTTTAATAGAAAAGTTGATCATAAGTCATAACCCCTCTAATAATGGACTTGATGGCAAGCCTACACATAACTCAATAGTTCGAGGGTTGCTAAAAGAAGGAAGAGAGTGAAATGTGCTTCATTTTTTAATTACTAATAATTTAGAATTTCGAAGTATACAGGGGAAAGGTACTTTGCATTACTATTAGGATCTATTCAAATAAATGAGCATATGAAATAAATGGATATTTGAATTTAATATTATTTTTATTTTTTTTTTATATAAAATTTCAGTTACAACGTAAATTCATATTCATTTTAGATACATACATATGTATTTGGACTTATTTGTTAATATAATATGTTCATTTGGAAGGCTTCACTTGTCAAGAACAAGGAGGAGGATTAAGCCACATTGATGAGAAGACAGGGACATGCTATGCATTTCCATCCAAATTGATTGAGGTGTTGCAAAATTTGGAAAACCTTAGAATGGAGAAATCTGATATATTGGAAGTGATATTTTCATTTGAAGGGTTGATTCTCCAGGAGTAGCATGCTACTATTAGAATCCTTAATTCTTTAAAAGAGTTGCATTTTAAGTAGTTTATTTTAGTTACTGCATATATGGTTCAAAATTCCACCAGAAAATCAGCCTTTCAGAACCTGCAACTGTTGAAGGTAAATTCTTGTGACAATTTAAGTATCTTTTCTCTCCGCACTTGCCCAAACTTCTAGTAAAGCTATAACAAATAAAGATTGCTAGCTGCAAGAGGATGATGGAAATTATTGCAAAAGAGGATGAAGAACAAGAAGCAAGCATGAACAAGATCGTGTTTCCTCAGCTAAAATTTCTGACATTTGCGAATTTATTCACCCTCGAGTTTTTATAGTGGGACTTATGCTCCTGACTTGCCAAAGCTAGAGAAGCTAAAAATAAGTGATGAGAACAACCCATTAACAGGACACCTTAATGCAACATTCTCTTAAAAGTTATAGAGAAACTCTCCTTTTCTTTTTGGCTGGCTATCTTTTCTTCGAACAATACAAATTAAAATTGATTGGTGAAAATCACACTGGCTTTAGTTTCCTATATCGGGGATTTTTAGAATATAGTTCTAGTAGGTAACATCTAGAGGTAATTAAGAGCGAATTTTCACACAACACTATAAAATTCTAGAGAGTAAAATTGGGACAATCTCTACACCAGTTATCATTAGGCCAAAGACCTTTTCAATAATTAGTAATTTTGTATAATCAAGTTAATCAATACTTAACATTTTGCATTCCCAAATTATAGTAATGGATATTTGTGTTTAATTGTTTATTTTGTGGTTATGAGTTGATGAGCATTGAAATTATTGATAAGATTACTCATCTATTGGAAGAAAACTTTGAGAAGGATAGAGAATGGCCAACAATCAGAAGGCAATTTAAGCAATGTACGTGTTTTGGAAGTTGAAAACTCTGAAAATTTGGTGAATTTCATTCTGTTCAGTTTGATAGACTGCCTTCAAAAGTTGGAAAAAGCTTAGTATGTGTAGGTGTGGTTCATTGATGGACATGTTTTGAGTACCCAAGAATGAATATTGATGGAGGATATTTTATAACATTCTCTCATCTTGAAGAAGTCCAACTGTTAGATCTACCAAAACTGATGAACTTATTCAATAAAATTCTAGAAAATGTCATTGGCTTTCAGAAGCTGAAAAGCTACAAGTTAATATATGTGCCAGTTTGAGAAACATATTCTTAGTTTTTGTGGCTAAGGGTCTTTTAGAACTCCAAGAACCAAATATAATGAGTTGCTATATGTTGGAGGAAATCATAGTTGCAAAAGAGGATGAAAAAGAAAAAGCAAGAAAGGAAAAAAATTGTGTTCCTTCAACTAAGGTCTTTGCAACTTCGAAGTTTACCGAATCTTAAGAGCTTAATTTCTATAGTTGGATTTATGCTCTTGAATTTGAATTTTTGGGCATGTAATGAGATGAAGACATTCTCTTGTGGATCATTAAACATACCAAAGCTAAAGGAACTAAAAAAGAATTATGAAAAACATTGATTAATAGGATCTCTAGCCCTCAATGCAACTATGAGTCGATTGTTGAACATGAAGAAAGAGATATAATCTATTTGCCAGTAGCTTTTATTCTCTTGTCCCACCAAGCTTTATTTTCCTAATTTCCTTTAACTGCATGCATGCTTTACTTTTGTTGTATATTATCCTCTAAAAAGTCCAATTCTTGTACAGGAACTTGATGTTACTATGGATAGTAGGGAGGATGAACTTGACCTTATTTTTGGAAGGTGGAATTTTAGAATGTAAGATTTAATTTGGTAGCATGTAATTTTTTTTTTTTTTAAGAAAAATCTACTAAGAGTCTTAAAATTAATTATATTAAACTAATAAATGTGGAAATCACCTTATTTGAGTATTGTAAAGTTTGAAATATTTTGGCAAAATGCATGTGTTATTTAAAATTTATATTAAAAGTTGTTTATCACATTGATAAATTAAATAACATTTCATGAATTTAACTAATCAAACAATAAATCACATTCAAATATGGTTACATTCAAATGCATACATAACATATATAATATTATGGTTGATTAAAGGGGATCAACTAGATCTTAAGAGGATGAATCAATTGTTATTTGAGGAAAGAGTAGCTAAAGAAATACTTTAAGTCCTTTAGGATCCCAAATTTCAGGCAGAAGAGTAAAGTGGCATTCACATATTTAATGTTGGATTATCATCTTTAGATATACGTTTTAATTATTTGCTCCATTATATGATTTACCTTTCAAATCATAGGGATGTTTTCTATGCTCAGGGCTTTTTTTAAAAAAAAAAAAAATTGAAATAGGACCATTGATTCTAAATTCTGAGTAATATGTGTTATTGAGAAAATAGACCAGATTTAACTCCACCCCAAAAGTTAGTCATAGAAGAGAGATTTGCTCATATCTTATGTTTAGCATAAAATCCTTATCCCAAATCAATATGGAACAAAATATATTGAGCGCTCTTTCTCCGCTTAAGTTTTATCTTATATACGGTTCAATTTTTCATCTAAATTTTTTGTCAAATTTTTTTAGTACAATTAACTCAATTGAAATGATAGCGTCTAAAATTATAATTTATAAATTATATATGACGGTGGACAAGTTCCTGGACTAAATAATTTTTAAAATATATTTATATTTATTAGAAAGTCACTTAAAAATATCATAAATTTTAGGCAGAAGAGCAAAATGGTATTCAATTCTTAAACAGGAGTCATTTGGCAAAGGCGTGATAAAAAAGTAAGGCATTTGGTATCATTCATTGGAGATGAACTTAAAATAAAAATACAATGGCACGCCAGCAACATGACCTAACGACACACGCATATATACAAAAAGAGCTAGCCACAACTTCTTAAATATTATTTTAATTATTAGACTAAATTATCTCTTTATAATATGATCCATATAATTATATGATTAATATTTCTTTATTAAATACACAAATATAAAATATTTTCATCATTATTATAAATAATTTTTTCCTTAATAAATTAACTAATTGTTCATATGAATAAATTTTAACTGTGATATCTGTTTAATTTTTTCATTTATTTTTTTATTTCTCTACAATTATTAAAAAAAAAAAACTCGTTAATTTTATTTTTTGTTCACAATAAAATAATCTTTCTAATTTTTATTGATGTGAATGCATAATATATATTTTTAATTAATTTTAATATATTTTCTCTTTTTTAAAATTGTTTTTCTAAAAACTCTATATTACAAAATTACTTTTTTCTTTGAAATGATAGCTAACATAGTCGTGATTAATTAATGCAAACTCTGTAAAAATTTGCAGAGCATCCAATGTCCAAAAAATGGGCTACAAATATATTTATTAATTGTTAAGATAAGGAAAAAAAATGATAAAAGAACATAAAATTCTGAAATAAAATTGTGATTTTTTTTATGCAAATAGCAGTGTATAACAACATCCATGATTCATGGACATAATGGAGTTTCCCTATTTGTAAAATATAAAAATTGTGGTGATTAGCATTGGGATCAAGCCAAGGTGTTCAACACCCAAATTCATCAAACAAAAAGACATATTTATTTGCGTTCCATTGATTTGATTTTTGACTTCTTGTAATGGACGTTTTATGTAATTTTTTTTTTTTTAGAATAGAAAGAGATGCATTGAATTAACAAAGATGCTGGGGTGCATAGAAAACTGATGCACGTACTCAACAAAATTCCAGAAAATGTCATTGGCTTTCGGAAGCTGAGAAAGCAACAAGTTCATGCATGCGTGACAGTTTGAGAAACATATTCTCAGCTTTTGTGGCCAAGGACCTTGAACAACTCTAATTACTGGATATAAAGAGTTGCTATTTGTTGGAGGAAATAATAGTTGCAAAAGAGGATGAACAAGAAGAAGAAAGCAGGGAAAAAAATTGTGTTCCCTCAACTAAGGTCTTGGGAACTTTGAAGTTTGCCCAATCTTAAGAGTTTCTACAGTGGGATTTATGCTCTTGAATTTGCATTATTAGAAAAATTGAATTTTTGGGAATGTAATGAGATGAAGACTTCCACTTATATATGGATCATTAAGCATGCCAAAGCTAAAGGAACTCCGAACAAATTATGCTTACCATCAATTAATAGGATATCCAGACCTTAAGGCAACAATGAGTCAATTATTCAACATGAAGAAAGAGGTATGATCTATTTGCTAGTAGCTTTTATTCTCTTGCCCCACCCAAGCTTTCTCTTTATATGCCAAGTCCTAATTTCTTGTAACTGCATGCATGCTTTCCTTTAGTTGCATATTGTCCTTTGGAAACTTCAGTTGTTGCACAGGAACTTGCTGTTACCATGTAAGATGGAGAGGGTGAACTTGATCTTAATTTTGGAAGGTGGAATTTTAAAAGGTAAGATTTAATTTGGTAACATATAATTTTTTTTTTTTTTAAAGTAAAAGTAAAAATGTATTAGAGTCACAAACTTAATTATATTAAACTAAAATCACCTTAATATTTCTCCTTCAAAAAATCACCTTAATATTTGAGTACTGTAAGCTTTGAAATATTTTGAGAAAGCGCATGTGTTATTTAAAATTTATATTAAAAGTTATTTATCACATTAATAAATTAAATAATATGAAAGACTTCACAAAAAAAAAAAAAAAAAAAAAGTGGTTATTGCAACTTGTAAGCTTTTTGTCAAGAAATTTCCCCTGCCTTTGTGTTGTATTTGCTGTGTGAATGCTAGAAAGAAGGGCATCTATCCAAAATTTTTATCATCTTTTCATTCTTATATGGTAATTTTCCTCTTTTCACAGCACGTGAAATATAAATACTTCTTTAATTAGGACAAATAACTTCTCATTAGCTGGTAACTCTTTGTAACCTTCATTAATTTCCTAATTAAATTAATGCGACAGAAATAATTAAATTAATTTTATAAAAATTAACTTAATTAATCAAAAACTTAAAAATAATTATTTTTAATGTAGATAATTATATTATTTCTCGTACATTAAAAATTAAAAATTAAAAATTAGCAGCCAACTTGATATCACGAAACACAACATTTAGCATAAACCTTATTGTTTAGGATAGTATTTATTGAAGTTAAATATGCAAATGCACTATGCTTGTTATAAGTCTAACATAAACCTTATTGTTTACATTGTAAAAAAGGTAAAAACATGGCTCACGCTCTCCATTATTTGTGAAGCTTTGCTTTCAGAAAGTTATAAGTTATTTGGCGTTGGGATCAAGCTGAGGTGTTCAACACACAATTTCATAAAAATAAATAAATAAATAAATGATTTGCTTTACGGAAATTATTTGTGAAACTTTGCTTTCAGAAAGTCAAAAGTTATTTGGCGTTGGGATCAAGCTGAGGTGTTCAACACACAATTTCATAAAAATAAATAAATAAATGATTTGCTTTACGGAAATTATTCATTTTTAGTGATGAGATATGGACAAGAAAGTAACCCTTTGCTTTTTTACTTTGCACATGCTTATGGACTTTAATTTTTTAGTGATGATATATGGACAAGAAGGAATCCCTATGGGTTTTTTTTTTTTAATTATTATTATTTCTTTATTTTTAGAATAGGAAGGGATATGGGTACATCCTTTGCAGATAACTCAGCTAAATGGATAGGAACATCCTCCATATGCTGCACTCAAACCATCTTTCGCTGAACGGTGAGCAAGACTGTTATCATTCCTAGAAACGTGATGGAAGGATAAAGAATGAATGTGACAAGTTGAGTTTTGAGCTTTGCAAATGAGTCAAATTAGAGCTTAGTAGTAATATTAAATTAACTCGGTTGAACTTGATTACACTACTATTTATTATTGAGAAAAAAAGAGAAAGAACGTTAACAATAAATCAAGATGGTAACTTCCAAGCGGCGGCCAAGGCCATGTGAAGTAAAGAAGGACATTTTGTCTCGATAAAAACGCTTGAGATAAAAAGAACTGAAGCAACTAGAAGGAATAAAATAAAATAAAATGGAAGGGTAAAGGAATAATTTTATGCAGTGATAAAATCAAAGAAGCCGACATTTGATGGTGGATGAATAAAGGAGATAATTAAAAAAAAGGTGCTTTATTTTATTTTATTTTAATATATAATATGTAATACATATTCATTTCAATTTGCTATTACCGACAAAGACATGGTTGGTCAATTATTGACAGTTGTATGTTTTTATATATATATGAAGTGATACAGATCTCCTCCTAGCTACTAAGCTATTTTCTTTGATTCTTGGCTTTCTGTGTTTGTTTGAGCTTTCTGAATTCACTGATCCTCTTGCTGTGTGTGAAGAGATGAAACTGTTCTTGCTTGTTAGCTACTCATCTCATGCTCACGCCTGCTGATTTTTGTTTCTCTTGAAAATTACTGCTCCAACGGGCTCTATTTGTAAGTTTAATTTGCTTGCTTTTGCTTTCTTTTTCTTTTTTTTTTTTTAATTTATAATTTTCGCTGGATACATGCATGTTTCAGATGTAGGTTTATTCTAATTAAGCAGACATTCAAAGTTTTGAAAGAACCAGCCACTCTCTTTGTATTCGAAAGGTAGCGTTAAAATATTAATCCAAGGCTTCCTAGACAAGGAGACTTGCAGCTTCTGAGTGAAAACCAAGCACAAAAAAGAGCCCAAAACCCTTCTTACTTTTCAAGAATGAAACGAAAATCAACTTTCTGCCTTACCCTCCCATAAATTTGGCGTTATAATCTACTTATTACATGAGGAAATCAATCCATTTCCTGCCGTTATCTATTGGCAAAAAGCTTGAATTTTTTTAGTAGCAATGATTTTCTTGCTACTTTTATGATTGGTTGATTCTGAAAAATATTTGTATTCTTTTGCAGATTTAAGAGAGATAACTCAATCCCACTTGATTTTCAAGTTTGTTAGTAATGCATTATTGGATTTTGTATCTTTAAGTTTTTTTTTTTATTAATTTACTTGCATTTTTTTTTATTTAAACTCGTGTTTTACTATTCTTGTTGCACATTTGTGTTTTAGGTCTTGATTATTCTAGAAATATAGCTAGAGAAATGGAGATTCTCATTGCCATTGCAAGTACAGTTGCTGGTGAAATTGCTTTCCCTGTCAAACAGTTGATCATCTTTATTTTCCTTTCATTCATACAGTCTCACTATAATTGATATTCTTGCCTTTCTATGTACCATAGGTTGAATTTTGAAGTCTTTGGTAGATTTTTTTTCTGGGTAAGTCATCCATAAATATACTTGCTTTTTAATTTTTGGTATGAATTTTATTTGATACTTAAATATTTTGTAGATCAAATATGTTTAATGCAACTTATATATTTTGTTATAACAAACACGCAAATCTAAGGCACACACACAAATCACATAATCACACAGTATTGAAAAGATAAGGAGAATAACACATGATTTAACGTGGTTTAACCATAAGGCCTACGTCCACGGGCAAGACAAGAAAAAAAGTTCCACTATGATGAAAAGAGTAAGATACAATCAATCAGAACTCTCAAAACTCTAACCCCAATGTGTTTCCCGAATATCTCACACACTTTTTTTGCAAGGGATAGAACATTATAATATTTATATTGGTTCATACCGCGGGGGCGCTGCCCTTGCACCCCCAAGGAGATCAATGGTGTGCCATTTGCTACCATCATAGATCTCACTTTTTATCCCAATCGGGTCACAGTGCGAAAACTTTCGGGTCGGGTCACAATTCGGGTCGATAAAAAAACATATCCAAATTTCAAGCCACAAAAATAACAATTCTTTCCCTTGGCTTGAATTTCCTCTATCATCAACAAAATAATTATAAAAACACTCTGCCTTGCTATATGCCCTCGCAAAGGGCATTACTGAGCACTACAAACATCTACCAAGTCTAGGCAATGCCTAAACTTGCTGACTGTGACTCCCTTAGTTATCATATCTGTTGGATTATCATGTGTAGAGACTTTTTGTACAACTACAGTTTCCTGAGATACAATATCCCAAATGAAGTGGTATTTGACATCAATGTGCTTAATTTGCTCATGGTACAGCTGATTCTTTGTGAGATGTATTGCACTCTGGCTGTCACAAAACACTGTTGACTTGTTTTGTATCAACCCAAGATCACCCACCAAACCTTGTAACCATAAAACTTCCTTACTGTCTCTACTAAGGCCATATATTCAGCCTCTATGGTAGACAAAGCAACTGTAGCTTGCAATGTTGCCTTCCAACTGATAGCACTTCCAGAAAGAGTAAACAAATAACCTGTCAAAGATATTCTCTTGTCTAAGTCCCCTATAAAATCTGAATCCACATAGCCAACAACTAAATCACTCATCTTGGCCCTGTCAAATGTCAGACCAACATTTCACTGCCTTCCAATGCTCTTTCCCAGGACACGCCATGTATCTACTCACAACACTAACTGCATGTGAAATGTTAGGTTGGGTGCATACCATAGCATACATGATGCTACCAACAGCACTCGAATAGGGAACACTGGACATGTGCTCCATCTCATCATCTGTTTTTGGTGACATGTCTACAGATAACTTGAAATGGGCAGCAATTGGAATAGTCACAGGCTTAGCATTATTCATGTTAAAACGCTTAAGCACTTTCTCAACATAGGCCTGTTGAGACAAGAAAAGCTTCCTAACACTTTTATCCCTGGTAATTTCCATTCCCAATATCTTCTTTGCAGCACCCAAAATCCTTTATCTCAAACTCATCACTCAACTGCTTTTTCAGAATTTTAATTTGTGATATGCTTTTAGCAGTAATAAGCATGTCATCCACATACAACAACAAATAAACAAAGGAATCATATGAAAGCTTCTTATGATACACATAACTGTCATATGAACTATGATTAAAGCCATTATGAATCATGAATGTATCAAATCTTTTGTACCATTGCCTAGGAGACTATTTCAGACCATATAAATATTTCTTAAGCAAGCAAACATAGTTTTTCATACCTGGAATGACAAATCCCTCAGGCTGACTCATATAAATTTCTACTCACCATGCAAAATGTTGTCTTCACATCTAGTTGCTCAAGCTCTAGATCATGAAGAGCAACCATAGCAAGTAATACTCTGATAGAACTGTGCTTCACAACTGGAGAAAACACTGCATTAAAGTCAATCCCCTCCCTCTGAGTAAAGCCTTTTGCTACTAACCGTGCCTTATATTGAGGTGCTTCAACCCCTGGAGTGCCTTCCTTTTTCTTGAACACCCATTTGCAACCTACTACTTTTTGTCCCTTAGGCAATGTTACAAGCTCCTAAGTCTGATTCTTGTGAAGAGATTCAATTTCTTCACTCATAGCACTGACCCACTGATCTGCATCTGAACAAGAAATATCTTCTCTATAATTGTTGGGTTCATGCACATCAAATGTTTCAGCAACTGACAAGGTAAATGCAACTAAATCTGCATATGCATATCTCTGCGGTGGTATAATCTGTCTTCTCTCTCTACCAGTTGTAATGCTATATGGTTCCTATTGCTATTGCTCAGGTGCATCCTCTTGTTGATTAGGATCTTGCACCTCATCCTCTGAATCACTGGACTGAACTACTGAAGTATCAATATTAAGCTCCATTTGTTCTCTGACACCATGATCTGATTCTACTATTGACTTCTCCCTCTGACAATCCAATGAAGCAGACTCATTAAATGTCACATCCCTGCTGATAATTAATCCTAGAGACTTTGGATCATTGCACCACAACCTGTAGCCTTTCACCCCAGATGCATACCCTAGAAATATACATTTTCTTGGCCTCGGCTCAAGCTTACCATCTCTCACATGAGCATAAGCAGGGCAACCAAATACTCTCAGCTGAGAGTAATTAGCAGGTGAACCGGACCAAATCTCAAAAGAAGTTTTGCATTCAATAGCTGTAGATGGACATCTGCAGCTAATTATTGGTTAAAACTTTCAAAAAATAAATGAAATTTTGAGTCTTGCCACTAACTAGAATCTTTTTGGTAGCAATGACTTTTCTTGCTATTTTTATGATTGGCTGATTCTGAAATATAGTTGTATTCTTTTGCAGATTTAAGAGACAAAACTCTATCCTACTTGGAGATTCTTATTGCTATTGCAAGTCTGATTCTCGTGAAATTGCTTTCCCTGTCAAAGAGTTGATCATCTTTATTTTTCTTTCATTCATACAGTCTCACTATAATTGATATTCTTGCCTTTCTATGTACCATAGGTTGAATTTTGAAGTCTTTGGTAGATTTTTTTTTCTGGGTAAGTCATCCATAAATATATTTGCTTTTTAATTTTTGGTATCAAATTTATTTGATACTTAAATATTTTGTAGATCAAGTATTTTTAATGCAACTTATAGATTTATTCAACATCATACTGTCAATAAATATGGGCCAGGGTTTCTTGCCACATAGAGCTTATCACTGAGGAGAAATTATATAGTAAAATCGTGATTTTGTATCAGTATTTGACATGAAATAATAAATTAATAATGAAATAACAGTTAAACATAAAAAGATAATTATAATTTAAAGAAAAAAATTATTTTTAATACAGGAATAAAACTGAATTATATGGAATTTATTATAACTTAATTATTCCTATATAATTAGTTTGTCATTTCATAAATAATTACTCACATGGAATAACCGATTCGTCATATAATTTCTCGTTGTTGAGGGATTTGTGACTTTATCTAGAATTGATGTGAGGTTCTGTGTCTCTTCCAATGTTGGACATTGAAACCTCCATAAAACCTCTGTAGAATGAAAAGAAAGTTATCATAGGAGAGATTTTAGAAATGAAGCCTTCAATAGTTAAGTTATTCTAGTAATTATATATATTAGAAAAAGTTGAATTTTGAGAATGTTGTGTCATGGAGAAGCGGATTATTTTTGCAGTATAGCTAGGATCCATTCTATTTATAACTATTTTGTAGTATGGTGCTTGACCTACCCCTTAGGTATGCTATTGACATTTCTATAGAAGTGGTCCACCTACCTGTGTTGTCAAACTAGGTCCAGATTGGACCGATTAGTAAAACCAGTCTAATTAGGAATCCATATCTAATTTGGTCTAATTTAGATGTTAAACCTCTTTAATATTCGAATGAACTAAACCTATTCCAATGAATCGGACCATTGCACCTTAACAGAAAAAATAAATATGAGGGAGCCTGATTCATTCCTGGCACCACTGATGAAACTCGTGTCACAATGATCATGTAATCCATGCTTTGCTTTCGCCATTTTAATACAATAAAATATATGTTATTATTTCAATGGGTTATTATATAATTTATTTATTTTATTAAATTATAATTTTTATATAGAAAAAATAAAAATTTTTACTTCATCCACTATATATATATATATATATATATATATATATATATATATATATAGTCACGGCTTGAGCTAGTCTCGTAAAAAATTGATCCTTATGAGTATGGTAAAGTCGAGGTGAGGCATGGCTTTGAGAGGTATTTTGCTAGCCTCTACACTTGGATTTTAAGCGAAAATTCCACTAAAGAGGTATCTCACTAGCGGGATTTGAATTAAGAGAGCTGTACAAAAGATCAACTCTCATATTTATGTATTGATATGATACACTGAGTGTGTAAATAGCTTAAAATTATTTTCTCGTGAGAATATTAGGTAAATTATTTATAATGTGTATTGGATGTGTATTTCATGATAGAATTATATTAACTTTAGGAAGTTGTAGAAATTGTATCTGTAATCAACATCTAAACTTACTGAATCGAATGCTTACTCCTATTCAAAAAAATCTTTTCCCCAAGTTACCACCCGCTTAATAGCTTCAACTCTTTATCTTAAGGGTCATAAACCCTCACTAGGAGTTTCTAATTCCTCTAAAAATACAAAACCCTATCTAAACACAGTGGATCCCCCAAGGAGAAAATTATTAGCAAAATATTCTTATAGGGCACTATTAGGATGTATGCAGGTTTATACAATAATCATATGTTGGTATTGTAATTTGTGGCTTATAAAATTAACAGTGAGAACATTAGATAGTTTAAACAATTCCTTCAAATAAACTGTGATTTTTAACCTCTTATTCTCTATAGAACTCTTATGGAAAAATGCAACTTCAAGAGACATTTGCCCATCAACCTGCTAAAAGTGGCGCTTATGCCCACCACATATAGTGTGGCTATGCTGGTATAACTCCTCTCTAAGCCTTTGTGCCTCTTACTAGGTAGACACACTATCATAGCCTATCACAGTTAATTCAAATATGTCATCCTATGGGGTACATACATCCATGGCAGACCTTAGCATGTTTGCTTACCTAAATCTCATCATGTCCTTTATCCGATGATTATCGAAACACTAGACAGATGCATTTGTATGCTACATAAGGGATAAAATTGATGCTAGATGCAAGGAAGAATCATACAACCCACACACACATATGGTGGAGCCTAGCTTAACCCTTATCCATAACAAATAAGGGGCTTAGCACAAATGTATTATAAAATTTATTGCACATGATTTAAAGATTATATATATATATATATATATATATATATATATAATATTGTTATATTAAAAACACTTGATTTTTTATTTCTATAATAAGTTTTTGAATTTAATAGAAATATAATAGATTAAAATAATAGAAATAAATAAATAAATTGGCATAAGTAAGATTGGGTATTGAATTTTGTTTATTAATTTCATTTTAATAAACTAAATATTTTTTTAAAAATTAATAATTCTTATAGAATTAAAAATATAGAATTATAATAGAATTTTTAATAGAAGTACAATTATTAGTGACAAATGTATATGAAATTGTTTCTTCTATTGAAAGTATTAGTGATAGATAAAGCGTGTACGACTTTGTAAAGAAAAACTTCTTATTGCTGAAGTATTATTAATGGATATATTGCCATTAAAGGTAATTAATGACAAATTTTCATCACTAAGTTATTATAGATTATAGATTAATAATAATTTTTATTTTCACTTATTACTTTCTTATTTTAGTTAATTGCTTCTTATAAAATTTTAAATTTAATTTAAGTTAAGTAGAACTAAAAATTTTAAATTTATAAAAACTTTAAAATTAACTTAAATAGTAAAAATATAATTGTAATTAATTTGAAAAATGAAGGGTATTTTTGATAAATTTAATATATATATTTAATATAGTTAAATTCTCAAAATCATAATTAATTATAAATAAATATTATTTTTTAAATTTAAAATAAATATACTAATGATTCAATGAAAATATAAAAAATATGCTTGAAATTCATAGCAGTAATCAAGTAAGAATGAGAAAATTGACTTGTAATATACTATTAAAAAAAGGGTGATTTATTTTATTTCATTTCATTTTAATATATTATATAATATTTATTTCAATTTAATTTATATTTTAGTTTATATTTTTTTCTAGGATTAATTACATTTGGTGGTTATTAAATTTCAAAATCAGTGATATTATTATATAATCTATTTTATTGTTTAATTAATTTTATTCTATTGTTTATTTTGTTAGTTTTATTGTTCAAAATGAATGAAGTAAAATTTTGATTCTTGCAGTTTTGTGTATGCTCAATATACAAAAACTAACTTTGTTTATCGGTGTTTTCCGTTTGTCAGTAATCTATCCTTGGATTTTGTATCTGTAGTTTTATATACACATATATGCCTTCCTTTAGTTTTTTTTTTTTTTTTTTTTAATATTTGAATTCGTGTTTTACTGTTCTTGTTGGCATTTATGTTTCAGGTCTTGGTTATTCTGGAAATGGCAGCCGATATTCTCATTGCTGTTGCAAGTGTTGCTGTTGAAATTATTAAACCCTTGGTGGCCCCTATGGTGGCCCCTATCAGGCGACATATTGGTTACCTAACTGGCTACGAACGTAACATCAATAATCTGAAAGAGGAGCTTCAGAAACTGAAAAGTAAGAAAACTGTCGTGGACGCTGGCCACACTCCTTATTCAATAATTCAATGGCAAAAGCAAGTGGATGACATCATTAAGAAGGGCGATGAATTTTTTCAAAATGAAAACAAGTGTTTTAACACGAACTGTCCAGATCCAATGTCACGTTATTCCTTGAGCAAGAAAGCTAAAGAGATGACAGAGACGGTGCTTGATCTGCTCAAAAAGACTGAAGAGTTCGGTATCAACCTAGGATCAGCTTTCATTACTAAAGGCATTATGGATTTTACATCAAGGGAATCAATTAAAAATGAAGTCTGGGAGGCCTTGAAGGATGACAACCTTAGCAGGATCAGTATATGTGGAGCTGGTGGTGTGGGTAAAACCACGATGGTAAAACAGCTTGTGCAAAGAGTTGAAAGAGAGAATTTGTTTGATGTCGTTGGAATGGCAGTAGTGTCCCAAAATCCTAATATCAAAAAGATACAAGGTGACATTGCATCTTGGCTGAAATTGAAATTGGACGATGAGAATGAGTTAAAAAGAGCAGGCGAGCTTCGTCAGGGGCTTATAAACCATGATAAGAGGATCCTCATAATATTGGATGATGTTTGGAGCGAGTTGGATTTTGAAAAAATAGGACTTCCTTCAAGGGGAGAGAGAAAGGGACACAAAATTATGTTGACTTCACGTAACATAGATGAATGCAAAAAAATGGAAAGTGAAAAGAATATCACTATGAAAGTTTTAGAAAAAGATGAAGCTAGGGATCTTTTTAGAGAGATGGCAGGCATTTCCAATGTCCAGGATTTGCATCACACGGCAACTGAGATTGCAGATGAATGTGGAGGCTTACCTCTTGCTATTGTAACTATTGCAAAGGGATTAGAAAACAGAGAGAGAGACACATGGGATGATACGCTCCAACAGCTAAAGAATTCTAACCTGCAAGGCGTATCACCAGATATGTTTCCCAGAATTGAATTAAGTTACAAGCTTTTGGAAGCCGAAGAGGCCAAGTCATGCTTTCTGCTTTGTAGTTTGTTCCCTGAAGATTTCGATATTCGGGTTGAAGATTTGGTTAGATATGGAATGGGCCTACGGTTGTTTAAAAATGTTGATAAAGTGCATCATGCAAGAACTAGGGTCTATAATCTTATTGATGAACTTAAAGAATCATTTTTATTGCTTGAAGGTGATGGGCATGACTATGTCAAAATGCATGATATTGTCCGAGATGTAGCCATAGCAATTGCCTCAAGAGATAAGCAATGGCACACGTTACAAAGTGAGGCTAAAATGAACGAGTGGCGAGAGGAAGATGGGTACAAACATTGCATTGCAATTTCACTTTTGTATGAAAAAATCAGTGACCAGCTTAATGATTTGGAGTATCCGAAGCTTGAACTCTTGCAAATTGGGGATGATTGTTGGTCACCAGGCCTTCCAAACAATGTTTATGCAGGGATGAAAGAACTCAAAGTTCTAGCTTTGTCTTGGAGTTTCCCATCACTGCTACAATCACTTGATGTCCTGAGGAATCTTCGAACCTTATGTCTTGTGGTATTTAAGGAACATTGGGGAAGCGCCATTGGAGCTCTTGTCAAACTAGAAATACTCGAAATTCGTGATAGATGCTTAAGGTTGCCTGGAGAAATAGGACAACTAAAAAATCTAAGGTTGCTGGACTTGAGGAGGGTCAATGGCCTTGAATACATTCCATCAGGCGTATTGTTAGCGCTGTCTAAACTAGAAGAGTTGTATTTGCCATCTTACTTTGTGGAATGGGAACACATGGAAGACGGAAAGAAAACCAATGCAAGCCTCAGCGAGCTAGACACTCATCATATGACTGCATTAGAAATTTCTGTACCAAAATTGAAGGAGTTAATATCAACTGATGGAGAAAGCTGAAGTCTTGAATTTGATAGAAGTGATAAGTATGAAGGAGTTAATATCAACTGATGAATGTGTTGAACAGGGGATTCCACGGTTACCCGAAATTCAGCTTCCATACTTTGGGAAATTGAGAGAATTAAATATACATTCATGTCATGAGTTGAAGTACTTCATTCCACTATCCATGGCTAAAGGATTGAGACAACTTCATAAAATATCTGTAGAGATCTGCAAAGAGATGGAGGGAATTTTCTACAACAGCGAAGTGGACGACGAGGTTGAGTTTCCCGAACTTACAGATTTGGAGCTGAGGGCCCTACCAAACTTCCTTGGTTTTATCATCAACAAATCCTTGTCCTGGAAGGTAAGCTTTTATCTTTTCAAATATATTAAAAAGAAATATCGATTACAAGAAATCAATAGCTCTTCATTAAATTATTCATACAAAAAAAAAAAAAAAAGCAAAACTCTGAACGGTGAACCAAAATTTATTAAATTTTTTTTATTTGATTTTATTAGGTTCAAACTCAAGATTTCACGATTCTGCAAGTGACTCCAAATATTGGCAAGGTAAATCTCATTTACAAATTATCTTTATTTATAATTAAAGGAAAAAAATATATTTAAAATTTAGTGAAACTTTTATAATTGCACTTGATATATTTTAACTTTTTAATAAATAATTTCAGTAACTAGAAAAATACTTCATTATTCTTTAAATCTCAGCAATAGTTAAGCTAACTTCCCACTTCACCAACTAAAACCATATAAATGATTAAATATCAGGCCTCAGTCTCTGTCTCTTTTCTTTCACGTATTTTTAATTATTTTTCTTCTCTCTTTTAATTTTTTACCTTATATTTTCCATTTTCAATATTAATATAATTTTTCCTCATTTCTTTCCTAATATCTATTTTTTGTCTTTTTTAAATAGCACTTTTTCCTCTCATTATAATGTATTTATAATAATTATTAGTCATAAAATCAAAACACAATTATAATAAAAAAATAAGAAAAATAATTAATCTTAAAAATAATAAAAATTTTATTATTTTAATAGAAAAATATATTTTTAAAATTTTTTAAAATTACCAACTTTTTTTTTTAAATCCAATGGTAAATTTGCCAATGGATTGTAATATTTTATATTTTTAG
The DNA here is from genome assembly GCF_030052815.1 of Hevea brasiliensis. Classification (NCBI taxonomy): domain Eukaryota; kingdom Viridiplantae; phylum Streptophyta; class Magnoliopsida; order Malpighiales; family Euphorbiaceae; genus Hevea; species Hevea brasiliensis. The sequence continues at coordinate 7,364,524 of NC_079500.1, forward strand.
TTTTTTAAATTTTCTACCGATTTACCAACAAATTTCAAAATCTTAGTAATTGAGGTTATCAATGAGGTTCATTGCAACCGATGGAATCTATTGGTAATTAATTTTATACAATTTCATAACATTAAATTGAATACCAATTTCCATTGTGAGGCTAGGCTAAGCTCTTAACTAAATTGGTTGGTACTGGTAGGCTAAAGCCACAAAAAATTCCAGCCTTGACTGCATAACAACATATGTTAAGATTGTTTTTAAGCTTATACATACTATGACTGAACTCCTAAGCCAGTGTATATTTCAAAACAAAGCAACCACAAACTCAAAATTTCATTGAACAAAAGCAAGCAAACAAGCACAAAATACGGCCTGCTCTAAAGTTAGGATTCAAAATTAGTGAGATTTGATCAAATATTTCTTTAAAATGTCAATCGAAATAGCACAATCTAGAGAGGAAATTGAAATTCAAACCTGCAGAAGGACAATCTAGAGAGGAAAATGAAATCCTTTGGGTTCAATCCTCTTTGTTAAAACAGCTCAATATTGAAGTTCACCCTGGTTAGGCTTTTGAATGAGACGAAGCAACTCAACCTTCTAGCAATATGTCCATCAACAATTACCCAGGAAATAGATAAAATTAAAAAGAAAAGAAACAAATAAGTGAAAACTAAACTAGCCCCGCTCTCAACTTCGTTAGGAAGCTGCGTTTCATGGTCCGTCAAGATATGCCGGAAGTATAGAAATTAGAATGGCAAACAAAGAATCGAAATAAAACAAAGAAATAAGAACTAAATTGAAACTTTACCATCAATACCTTAGAGGGGCTCGGTTTCACAAAGAAAAAGGAAAGGCTTAGGGAGTGAACAGGAGAGAGATATAGGAAGCAGTGACGGCTACGACTATCACAGAGAGAGAGAGAGAGAGAGAGAGAGAGAGAGAGGTAGAGAGAAAGGGAGAGAGAGTCCCCTTCAAGTTCAAAAATAAGAAGGAACAGAAGGACAAAAGATGTAGAAATTAGGTTTTGTGACCCTCTAATCAAAACTATCTAATTTTTAAATTAATAAAATGATTGATTAACAATAGATTTTATTAATCATAAAAAACTTTTAATTTAATTTAATGATGGATTTTATTAATTATAATATAAAATTTAATGATAGATTAATCACTAATTTTATTAATTATAAAATAATTTAATTTATATATTGCCGTTAAATATAGGAATAAAAGTTTTATATTAAAGAATTTTTCATCACTAATTTCATCATTAAATGATATGCGAAATTGCCGTGGAATTTAATTGGCACTTGAGAATATTTAGTCATAATTTTGTAGTGTTGCCAAATGGAGCACAAAATTGTCACCATAATTAGCAATGGAAATGGTGACAGTACTTTTGTATTGGGAAATTTTCAGTCATTAATTTAATCGCTAAATGGTTTTAAAATTATATGGTTCTTCAGCTTTCTATAGTTATTTTCATTAAATAAATTAAATCTTTATAAAATTATGTTACTTTTGGCTAGCATAATTTCTATAATAATTGATTTCATAATTAATTAGAAAAAAAAATGAATTCTAATATTCCATGCATAGGAAATGGCTAAACAAAATTCATGCATGATTTGGATCCATTATTATTCAACTGCATGTGTCAATAATATATATATTTTGTTTTACAGGATATAGACCAACCGAGCACATCTCAAAGGAACAATAGTACAGAAATTGAGCATGCCCAACTTCAATCTATGGCTGGACCAGTAGAAATGATTTCTATATTATTTCCATCCCTTTGCCAACGACTATCAAATTTACAAAAGCTTAAATTGAAAAAATGTGGTTTGTTAAAAGTGGTTTTTCCTCCCTCTGTAGCTCAACAATTGGTGCGGCTTAAAGAGTTAACTATCCTTTATTGTCCTGAGATAGAATATATTGTTGCAGAAACACAAGAAGAAGAAAAAGACAAGAGAATAAGCAAAATAGTGTTTCCCAACCTAATTTTGCTTGAACTTTGTAGGCTACCAAAGTTGATGACTTTTTGTGCTGACAGTCATATTTCTTTTGACTGGCCCTCATTAAAAGATTTTAGTTTGGTTGATTGTCCTAAAGTGGAGAAACTTTGTTCTGCAATTCCAGACTCATCTACATTGAAGAATAGTTTTGATCAAAGTGGTCTCAGTGGCAAGGAAGTCATGTATCCAACAAGGTTAGTAAGAAGAGGAAGAAAGCAAAAAGATGTTTCCAACAAAGAGGTATGTTCTTCAATTTTTAATTATTAATTATTTAGAATATATATATATATATATATAAAAGGATTTGAGTTTGATATTTTCAAATGTTTTATTTCGAAGTAAAATTTACATTTATAAAAATAAAATACATATTTAAATGAACACTTAAAAAAATCACGATTGGCTCTCCATTTTACACATGTATATGATCCTTGTTAAAGGTTTAGAATTAATTTGAATTTACTTAAACAAAGGAAAAATAGATCATTGTTTCCATTTGCTATAATTTTGTATTAGAATTCAAATCAATTCCACTAAATTCAATTGAAATAATTTAAGTAGTTATTTATTATATATATTGAAGTAATAGAGTCTGTTTCAATATCATTATTTAAAATAATTGAAAAGTAATTTAAAGATGGATTTTATTAATTATAATATAAATATTAAATTAATTTAATGATAGATTAATCACAAATTTTATGAATTCTAAAATAATTTAATTTTTATATTGTCATTAAATTTATTAGGGATGGAATTTTTATATATATTTAAGAAATTTTCATCACTAATTTTATCGTTAAATGATGTGCAAAATTGCTGCCAAATTTAATTTGCACTAGAGAATATTTAGTTGATAATTATGTTCCCAAATGGAGCACAAATTGCCCATTTGGTTAGCAATGGAATTGGTGACAGTGCTTCTAAATTTTCCGTCATTAATTTTATTGCTAAACGGTTTAGGGTTGTTTAGTTTTTCTATAGTTATTTTCATTAAATAAATTAAATAATTTCTATTTTGTTAATAATTGCTTTCATAATTAAAAAAAAAATGAATTCTAAGATCCCACTCATGAGAAATGCCTACATAAACTTTATGCATGAATTGGATTTATTATTATTCAACTGTGTAATAACATATATATTTTGTTTGACAGGATATTGAACAGCAGAATACATCTCGAATGAATAATAAGACAGAAATTGAGCATGCCCAACTTCAATTTACAACTGGACCAGTAGAAATTATTTCTATATTATTTCCATCCCTTTGGTTACTATCAAATTTGCAAGAGCTTAGGTTGAATAGATGTGGTTTGGTAAAAGTGGTTTTCCCTCTCTCTGTAGCTCAGCAATTGGAGCAGCTTAAATATTTAACCATATGGGATTGTCCTAAGATGGAATATATTGTTGCAGAAGCACAAGAAGGAAAAAACAAGAGAATAAGCCAAAAAGTGTTTCCTAACCTAATTCGGCTTATTCTTCTTAGGCTACCAAAGCTGATGGCTCTCTGTGCTGACAGTCATATTTCTTTTAACTGGCTCTTATTAGAAGACTTTATATTGGGTGATTGTCCTAAAACGAAAATTCTTTGTTCTACAATTCCAGACTCATCTACATTGAAGAAAAGTTTTGATCAAAGTGAGCTCAGTGGCAAGGAAGTCATGTGTCCAATAAGCTCAATTATTCAAGGGTTAGGAAGAAGAAGAGGAGAGAAAAAAGTTTCCAACAAAGAGGTATGTGCTGAAATTTTTAATTATTGATTATTAATTATTTGATAGATGAGTATTTAGAATAAATATTATTATTAATTTGAAATAATTTAAATTATTAATTATTATATATATTAAAGTAATAGAGTCTGTTAATTGAAAAGTATTTAAACCCTTTTACTTTCTTAAGTTATTCTTATTTATATGGAAGAGTATGTTTAGTTTAATTGTAATAGTGCTCTCCATTAAATCAATTAAATTTTTATAAAATTATATCATTATTAATACAATTTTTATTTTTAATGTGTATATTAATTTGAAAAGAATGAAATTCTAAAATTTTATTGGATTGAATTAATTTGTATATATATAGTTGTTTTAATTGAATTTCTTATTGTTATGTCATTAAGATGATTTTATATAGAGTTAGAAGCCTTACACTGACAATAGAAATGAATGAATTATTCCTTAAAAAAAGAAAAGCGTCATGATGAATTAATTATATCAACTATTATTCAACTGTTTTTATTAATTTGGCATTTAATAAAAAATCTTAAATAAAAAAATCTACAACTTCAATCTAAGTAATGAACCAGCGGAAATGATTTTTATATTTTTTTAAAGATTAAATCTTAATGGCATTTAGTCAATAATATCTAAAACTAATCCTCACTGTATTATAAATGTTTATTAAATGTTAATAATATAATTACGCAAAAACTAATTCGAATTATTACCTAATTGTCACAATATTTAAAAAGAAAAAAAATTACCTTCCATCGACTGCGTTTCAAAACTGTGTGTATTGAAGAATCACAGCTTAAGAATTAGTTATACTATTTTTATAAATAAAAAAAATAACATTTTTTGAATAACATTATAAGTATTTTGACAGTTATTTACCCATTTATAGTAGAGGTTAGATGGCAAATCGCTTTGATTAAGATACTATATACAAATAATTCTAGATCAATTTATGAATTGTTTACTTTAATTCAAAATGTTAATTATATAAAAAAAAATAGTTTAAAAATAAATTATTTATTTAATTGTCAAAATAATCAAATTCAAAGGAATTAACTTTTTATTAAATCATAAGAGTTATTGAATTGATCGGTTCATGTTATTTTAATGGTATAAATATTTGCATCAAATAAAAAATTATCAATCTAATTATCGATTTATTTGTAAAAACAAAACCATATTATTGAAATTTGTTATCAAATAATGTTTTGTATTTTAATACAATATATATGTTGTTTTGGAAGGTTTCATTAATCAAGAATCAGGAGGATCCATCTGTTAGCCATATTGATGAAAAGACAAGGAAATGTTATGCATTTCCATCCAAATTGATTGAAAGATTGCAAAATTTGAAAAATCTTAAAATATTTGATTGTGATTCAATGGAAGTGATATTTTCATTTGAGGGGCTGATTCCCAAGGAATGCCATGCTACTACTGGAGTACTCAATACTATGGAAGAGATGCGTTTCAACAGGTTATCAAATTTGAAGCACGTATGCTTTAAGATTCCACCAGAAATCAAAGCCTTCCAAAAGCTACAAAAGTTGGAAGTAGAATCTTGTGACAATTTAGTAAACCTTTTCTCACCTGGCTTGGCCAAACTTCTAGTGAAGCTACAACAAATAGAGATTGCTAACTGCAAGATGATGGAGGAAATTATTGGAAAAGAGGATGAAGAAAAACAAGAGGAAAGCATGCAAAAAATTGTGTTCCCTCAACTAAGCTCTCTGACTTTTGGGAATTTACCCAACTTCAAGGGATTTTACAGTGGGATTTATGCTCTTGAATTGCCAAAGATACAAAAACTAACAATATTTGGTGAGAAATGCACTGTGAATGAATCGGTATGTTCTGTTTCTTAATAATTTTACTCTATAACACTCTCTTAATTAAATAATTATAATTCTAGTCTCATTAAAAGTTGTCAACTCCCTTTTTATCAATAATTAGAATTGATTGGTGAAAAATCACATTGGCTTTTCCCATAGTAAGGATTTTAGAATGTAGTTCTAGTAGGCTACATCTAGAGATAATTAAGAGCTAATTTTCACACAACACTATATAAAATTATAGTAAGTAAAATAAGGAGAGTCTCCACACTACTTACAACTAGGCCAAAGACCTTTTCTATGAGTTTTAATTTTGTAGAATCAAGTTCACATATATGTATATAGCATTTCACATTCTCCAATTATAGTAATGAATTTTTGTGTTTATTTGGTGGCTATGATATGATGAGCACTACAGCTGTTGACAAGATTACTCATCCGTCGCAAGAATACTTTGAGAAGGATAGAGGATGGCCAACCATCAGATGGTGATTTAAGTAATGTACGTGTTTTGGATGTTGAAAACTGTCAAGACTGGGTGAATTTGATTCCCTACATTTTGATAGAATGTGTTCAAAAGTTGGAAGAGCTTTCTGTGCACGACTGCGGTTCATTGATGGAGATATTCGATTTTGAAGGAGTGAATGCTGATGGAGGAAATGTTGTAACACTCTCTCACCTTGAAGAAGTCCGGCTATCAAACCTACCAAAACTTGTGCACATATTCAAGAAAATTCCAAAAAATGTCATTGGCTTTCAGAAGCTGAGAAAGCTAAATGTTTATGATTGCAACAGTTTGAGAAACATATTATCAGTTGCCGTGGCTAAGTGTCTTGTACAACTCCAAGAACTAGACATAAGGAGTTGTTATATGTTGGAGGAAATAATAGTTCCGAATGAGGATGAAAAAGAAGAAGAAGCAAGCAAGGACATAATTGTGTTCCCTAAACTAAAGTCTCTGGTATTTAATTACTTACTCAGTCTCAAGAGTTTCTGCAATGGGATTTATGCCCTTGAATTTCCATTATTAGAAAATCTGAACTTTTTGGAATGTAATGGGATGAAGACATTCTCTTATGGATCATTAAGCATGCCAAAGCTAAAGGAACTTAATATAAATTTTGAGAACCATCAATTAATGGGAACTCCAGACCTTAATTCAACAATGAGTCACTTGTTCAAGGTATGATCCATTTCCTAATAGCTTTTACTCTTCCTCAACCTAAGCTTTGTCATATGTATGGTTTTAATTTTTCTTCTTTTTTTTTTTTTTTTTTTTTTTTTATAAACATAGAGCTTGCTTTCCTTTAGTCATCAAATGTCTTTTAAAAGTTATGAGTTTAGTTTTGATTGGTGAATAACCCCATGAATTTCTTGTAAATAAAATTGTAGTATCTCGAATTAAAATTTATAAATAATTAAATATGATGGTGGACAAATTTCTTAGACTAAATGACTTGACCAATGCTTTCAAAAGAAGAAAAGTGAACAAGAGTAAATTGAATTTCTGATTTATTAGAACATCACTTTAGAAATATATTTGTATTTATTATATGCTTTATATCCTCAAATTTGAATGTGACAAATAATATAAATATAATTGGCAAAACTTATTACAAAAGCTCATTTATTCGTTACACAGGAAGTTGTTGCTAATGATGAATCTGATTCTTCCGAGTGTGAAGTAGATGATAAATCTGATGTTGCCAAGTGTGAAGTAGATGATGAATCTGATGATGCCAAGTATGAAGTAGATGATGAATCTGATGTTAAGCAACTTTAAATCCTTGATGATGCCAAATTTCAGGCAGAAGAGCAAAATGGCATTCAATTCTTAAGGTATTTGTAGCGTAATCTTCCACATTCGTTATTTTATGTTACGCAATATGATATATACAGAATTCACAAAAATGGATCAGACTATACTATCAAACATCATTAATTCCTAGTCCTAACAATCTTTAATTGGAATTTTGTATATTAGCTTGATCTCACGATTGTGTTGCTAAGTTTGCTTATCTTTGTTGTTTTTCGCAGGAGATTTAGAACTCTGGGGCTGCTGGATCCTTGCTGTTGCGTTGGTTTCCTCGGAGGCGTTTGTTGTTTCTTTGGGCTTCCAATTCTTTGATTTGGTGGTCTTTTTGATCTTGGTGCTGTTGGTGTCTTCTTGCTCCTTTGTTATTTGGAGTTTGCTGTTTCTTTGGGTTTGCTTTGCTGTCCTTGATGTGCTGCTGCTCTTGGAACCTGCTGTCTGTTGATATTTAATTTGGGATTTTTGTACGATGTGGATATAACTATCGCTTGTTTGATTAAGTTTCTTATGTTAAGTTTGATTTTAAAGGAGTTTGGGGTGTCTCTTGGCCCTAACTTTGCGATTTGCTCAATTTTCCCTTCACATTAAGTTCATTAGTTTTTCTTTTATTATTTTTTCTTATTTTTAATTGAAGATTTTCATTAAAAAAGCTCACTATTCATGTAATTTTATAGTCCATTTCTAAACATTGTCCCTCTCATCTCTTAAATTTAATTTGTTATTAAAAAATTCTTTAATTTTAAATTTGTTTTACAAAAATTTTACAAATTTTTAGGTTTAAAAAAATAATAAAATTACATTTTTACCTCATTTCTTTTTAAACTATAAAAATAAAAAAACTAACCATCTCAATCACTATCTATCTAGATTTATCATAAAAATACTAACATTATCATAACGATCTGCTATTGTAGATATCACATTATAACTTAAAGAAATTTTTTTAATTTAAAGATATGTTATTACTTGTTAAAAGAATTTTTTATAAAATAAAATTAAATTTTTGAAATTTATTTAATAACAAATTGAAACTAAGTGATGAAAATAAAATACACGATAAAATTTGAGAATAAACTATAAAAATTACCCTCAAAAATTCATAAAGAGCATATTCCCTCTCTCCTACTTTGTTACTTTTGCTTGAGTTTTTTTTTTTTATATTTTTTTATTATTTAATAATCGAAAAACCATTTGATAAAATTGGGATTTTTTTTTTCTATTCTACTCTGTTTGGATGCCTAAAGAAAACCCAAAAATAGTATAACGAAAATTTTCTTTTTCTTTTTCTTTTTCTTGACAAATTTATTTTTTTAAGTATTTTCTTTTATAAGTTTTTTGGTACTTAATTTGATAGGAATATATGATCATCATAAAATTATATAAATTCAAAAATTATCATTTAATTTTTAAAATCAAAAGTGCGCAATAAGATTAAAAAAAAAAAAGCAATAATTTTTTTTTCTATTTAGACATTTTTATTATTATATTTTTCTTTTAGCGTAAGACTTTTCCTAACAACTTTGGGCTGGGCTTATGCAAATGCAGTGTAGACTTCAAAAATTAGCATTGTGGGCTTAGATTTGTATTTAGGGTTATGGATGCTCAATAAAAGTAAGAAACGAGAAAGGCTTTCATCATCAAAATACGAAGCTTTCCTCTCAAAAAAAAAAAAAAAAAAAGTAACTACAACCTTTTCGAGATGCAACCTGTTTAGGCAAGAGCAGGTGATGAGACACATTAAGGCAGCCTTATAACTAACGCATGCATGTCTCCTCTGATATTCATATTTTAAGCTCAGATCTCTTAGATAGCTACTTCATTCTTTATTGTTAGGAGAGATAACAGTTACGTAGCCTGTTTGATGGCTAAAAATGCCTATCTCGTTTGTAGCAATGTTCATGCATAGGTGAAATGGACCAAACACTGTTAGGAGGTGGTTGTGGTTCGCACCAAACATGCAAATCTAGTTCAGCAATTTTGAAGGACTATGACTAGATCACAAGGTCTCTTTTTATTGGAAATTTAATAGATTATACACGTAGCTAAAATCATAAATTTAACATTTTAGTTCTTTACTCAATTACTTGAGACGATCCGTATATTTGCGGATACGCCCAACACTAGATGCAAGGAAGAATCATATAACCCACACACATATGGTGGAGCGTAGCTTAACCCTTATCCATAATAAATAAGGGGCTTAGCACAAATGTATTATAAAATTTATTGCACATGATTTAAAGATTATATATATATATATATATATATATATATAATTGTTATATTAAAAACACTTGATTTTTTATTTCTATAATAAGTTTTTGAATTTAATAGAAATATAATAGATTAAAATAATAATTTTTATATAATATATGCAATTTTTTTATCAAGATAACAAATTTTCAAATAAATAAATTAATTAAAATTTAATACTTTTTCACAATCTACAAATTACAATTTAGAGTTGGAAAAAGACTACTCTTAATGTGCTATTTCTATAATAATTTATTAGTAGTATGTTCGCACGTTATGCAGGTTCACATTATTAATAATATAATATTTTTTTTTTATAAATCAAAAAAATCATATTGACAAAGATATTGAATTACGTATGTGCAAAATATTTTGATTAAAAAAATTTTACTCAATAAGTGTATTATACCATTTTAATAATTATGTGATATATACATTTGGCATGAAATAGTTAAAATTATGTGATAATTATTTTTTTTAGACTGTAATATTTATAAATTGATTAATTATATGATAAACTATATAGTAAATTTATTAAATTTGTTTAATTAAATAGTTTATTAAATATATTTTAAAAATTAAAAATCACTTAATAGAAAAATTAGTAATTCACAATCAACTTCCAATATTTAATTTACTTTTTTTTTAACACACATCGCACGTTGTTTATACTCGTTACTTGTGATTTTATTTGTTTTTATGTAATTTTCTCTTAATTTTTTGTATATAATATAATATTATTATCATTCATTATCATAATAACAAATTAATGACCATAACTATATTTTACTTCTAATAAAAGTTAATTTGTATTTTTAAATTTTTACACATTTAATTTCTATAGTTTTTTTAAATCATCTTCTTTGACTCTGCTATTTATATAGTTTATAATTTCTTTTTAATTCTAATATTTATATACACAGAAGGGAAAAAAAATACAAAAATACAGTGAAGAAAGACAAAAGTCAAACTATAAGTCAAAGTTAATTAAGCTTGAGTCTTATTACACGAAAATAAAAGGTAAATGTAAAAGTTATCCGTTGCTAATTTTTTTTTTTAAAAAAAGCTACAAATGTATAATAAATAAAATATTTGTCATTGGATAGGATTACAATTTTATATCCATAGGTATAAATATAATTTTTTTATTTAATTAAAATTTTTTAATAATAATTTTATAATTTAATATTATAAGTTTGTAAATATTTAAAATAAATAAATAAATTGGCATAAGTAAGATTGGGTATTTAATATTGTTTATTAATTTCATTTTAATAAACTAAATATTTTTTTTAAAAATTAATAATTCTTATAGAATTAAGAATATAGAATTATAATAGGATTTTTAATAGAAGTACAATTATTAGTGATAAATGTATATGAAATTGTTTCTGCTATCGAAAATATTAGCGATAGATAAAGCGTGTACGACTTTGTAAAGAAAAACTTCTTATTGCTTAAGTATTATCAATAGACATATTACCATTAAAGGTAATTAATGACAAATTTTCATCATTAAGTTATTATAGGTTATAGATTAATAATAATTTTTATTTTCACTTATTACTTTCTTAGTTAATTATTTCTTATAAAATTTTAAATTTAATTTAAGTAGAATTAAAAATTTTGAATTTATACAAACTTTAAAATTAACTTTAATAGTAAAAATATAATTGTAATTAATTTGAAAAATGAAGGGTATTTTTGATAAGTTTAATATATATATTTAATATAGTTAAATTCTCAAAATCATAATTAATTATAAATAAATATTATTTTTTAAATTTAAAATAAATATACTAATGATTCAATCAAAATATAAAAAATATGCTTGAAATTCATAGCAGTAATCAAGTAAGAATGAGAAAATTGACTTGTAATATACTATTATATGGTATACAGATAGATATAAATATCCTTCGATATCCCTATTCATTACTCTGATAATTTATTTTGTTGCATAATTGTTATTATGGATGCACTATTAAAAAAAGGGTGATTTATTTTATTTCATTTTAATATATTATATAATATTTATTTCAATTTAATTTATTTTTTAGTTTATATTTTTTTCTAGGATTAGTTACATTTGGTGGTTATTAAATTTCAAAATCAGTGATATTAAATTTCCGTTTGTCAGTAATCTATATATATATATATATATATATATATATATATATATGCCATCCTTTAGTTTTTTTTTTAATATTTGAATTCGTGTTTTACTGTTCTTGTTGGCATTTGTGTTTCAGGTCTTGGTTATTCTGGAAATAGAGCGAGAGAAATGGAGATTCTCATTGCTGTTGCAAGTGCAATTGCTGTTGAAATTCCTAAAGCCTTGGTGGCCCCTATCAGCCGACATATTGGTTACCTAACTGGCTACGAACTTAACATCAAGAATCTGAAAGAGGAGCTTGAGAAACTGAAAGATAAGAAAACTGTCGTGGACCGACATGTAGCTGGCCCCACTGCTGGTTCAATAATTCATTGGCAAGAGGAAGTGGAAGCTTTCCTCATCAAAATACAAGCTTTCCTCTCAAAAAAAATAAAAAAAGTAACTACAACCTTTTCGAGATGCACCCTGTTTACGCAAGAGCAGGTGATGAGGCACATTAAGGCAGCCTTATAACTAACGCATGCATGTCTCCTCTGATATTCATATTTTAAGCTCAGATCTCTTAGTTAGCAACTTCATTCTTTATTGTTGGGGGTAGGGGTGGCCACAGTCCGGTTTCGAATCGAAACCGAACTGAAATCAATTCGGTCAAAACCAGATCGAAACCGGTTAAAAGCGGAATCTGCTTCGAACCGGACCGAAATCATCCTTCTACGATTTGGTTCATGTTCATATTTTTTAGAAACTGTGAATCGGTAGTTCCGAATCGGATTAAATCGACAGTTTCAAACCGGACCAAACCAGCGATTTAAATACAAAAAAATTTAATAAATATCTCACTTCACTCCTAATTCATTTATATATATATATATATATATATATATATATATATATATATATATATATCATTAATTCTCTATACTTTCTTTAATTCTTAATACTCTTTCAATTTCTCTCAAATTTTCTAAATAATTATTTTCTACACTCCTTTTAATTCTTAGTACTTTCACAATTCCCCTACTTTGTTATTTTATATGCTCACTAAAATTTTTAATACTATCTCAATTACTCTATCATTATTTTATATCTTTAATAAAATTTTCAATACCCTCTATTTTGATATTTTTTCTTTTATATTTTTTAATTATCAATTATCGTATAATTTTTTAAAAAATGGGCAAGTAATACTCAATTTTACTTAACTCAACTAAGCTTTTATCTCAAAAATTTATTGGGGTTAGCTATATAGATTTTCTTTCTCCACTCTAAACGATTTTGGGTTAAATCCTCGGAAATGTGTAATGCTTCTAGGTTATGTTGTACTATTCTCCTTCAAGTCAGTTTAGGTCTATCTATTCTTTTCTTTCTATCTTCTAACCCAATGTGCTCTACTTATCTAACTGGAGTTTTTCTTAAGTCGCTCTTAAACCTCCCATAAACTGCTTTCAAACCGTCCTTCAAACCGTCTTGAACTGTCATTTTTCGAACTATTCTTTAAAGCCCATTTAAACCGGCTCGAACGGAATGAATCGGTTCGAGAATCTTTCAAACCGTCCCATGACGATTTGATTTAGGTTCATAATTTCATTGAATCTGAACCGACGGTTCAAGAACCGTAACCGGTGATTCCTGAACCGTGGCCACCCCTAATTAGGAGAGATAATAATTACGTAGCCAGCTTGATGGCTAAAAATGCCTTTCTCGTTTGTAGCAATGTTCGTGCCTAGGTGAAATAGACCAAACACTATTTGGAGGCGGTTGTGGTTCGCACCAAAACATGCAAATCTAGTTCAGCAATTTTGAAGGACTATGACTAGATCACAAGGTCTCTCTTCATTGGAAATTTAATAGATTATACACGTAGCTAAAATCATAAATTTAAAATTTTAATTCCTTAATCAATCGTGTTTAAACAAAAAAAATATAATTAATTATAGTTTAAAACATATACATTAAAACAATTTTAAGTATAATTGTAACAATCGTGGATATGTTCATTCTTTAATGATGAGATTATCAGTGTTGGAAGTCTCCAAAACTGTTTTTAAAGAGAATGTAAAATATCTCTTTCCTTCTACGGTGGCTACTAATAACTAGTTTATCAAAAAAGAAAAACTTTTTAGGTAGGGCTTTTATAACTCTTTAAATTAGTTAATTACATATTCACCCTTAAGAAATTAAATATCCCAAAACTTTAAAAAAATTGTAATTAAGTCATTATTTAATTGCATGAGTCAAAACAATATTCCACCTTGCACAAATATTTCACAACCTTCACTCAAAGAACATATACAACATTATCCCTAATTTGCATCCATGATTATTTTTTCACACTTTTTCGATAATATTAGTTATTCAGTAGTTATTAGCTGTATTAATATTGATTAACTATTAATTATTAATTATTTATATTATAATTTAAAGTATAAATATTCGATAAAAATAACTGTTAGATTGACTATTAAATATAAAAATAGTAATATTATATTATTGATTCTAATTAAAATACTCTCTTAACTTCTAAAAATTTAAACAGGCAACTTTTTATAAACCATTCTTTTAATATTTAAATATTATTATAAATATTATATAATCTAATAATATAAAATCAAAATATTAAATCATATCTTAAAAATTATTGTTAAACAGAGGCTTTCAAATCCAAACCTATTTTAAACTTATTATATTATTCAAACTGGTACTATTGAAATTTAGTGGATGATATCTCTAAATGATAACCTAAACGGGACGGTGGATATAACTAGCTGCAAGTTTCCTTTGGCTTTCATGAACACCGACTCTATTCATTATTTATTTTTTTTCTAAATCCATTACTTATTTTTTAAGTAGAATATTCAACTAGCAAAAGTATGAAAAAATTAATATTTAATATTAAATTTAACTTATATGCAGAGAGAGAGTAAAATAATAGATACTTATTATCAAATTAATACTATTAAAATTTATAACGACAATTGAATTAGAATTTAAGAAAATCCAAAGAGATGGAGAAGATGAAATAAAAAAAAAAAAATTATGTTTACATGAAAAAAATAATAAATGGACTAATAGCATAGGATTCCAGATTTCCCTTACTCTCTCAAACAATTGTCTGTTTTTTCAATCTTACGTTAAAAAAAAAAAATGCAGTCAGAACTCATAACTCACAACTCAGACCCGCGTGACTCATTTCCTCAGCATATACACTTCACTTTACTCTTTTTCTCTTCTCTCTCTTCCCTCGCACTCTCACTCCCTCCCCTCTTTTTCTTCGCACGCTAAACACTTCCTTATCTCTGTCTCCTCTTCCAAACATGGCCGAAGATTCTTCTGTTTCTACTGCCCCACCGCCAGAAGTCCAGGCTCCGTCACCTCCACCTGTGGCTGAAAAGAAGGAAATAGAAGCCTCTCTGCTTGCTCCACCTACACTTGTGGAAGAGTCTGAATCGCTGGTCATAATAGAGAAAGAAGAGCCACCACGGCTAACTACACCGCCGCAAGAGTCTAAATCACTGGCGGCTATGATGGAGAAAGATGATGGAGAAAGAATGGGTGGCTGAAGATTAAAGGAAATGGCTCGACTCCTAATGTCACTTCAAACCCATTACCTCACCATGTAACAACAAAGGAAATGGTGTAAATGTGATAGAATCCCAGGATGAAGGCTTGGTTACGGAGTTAGATC